>NW_006927719.1:6993-9813 GCF_000298275.1 Orycteropus afer afer | reverse complement strand
TTTCATGCAAATTTTCTGCTAGTTGGGGTTTAGTCCACTTCTATATCCTTCCCTTCAAGGCTCAGGGGTCCAGGATTATCTTCTGTGTCTGTGTTAACTGGTTTCCCTTTTCTTTGTTGAAGAGGGTCTGTGCAGTCTTTCTGCTTAGTCCTCCATCTTCTCCTATTCTCTTTATTATATTTCCCTGGGTGGCACCAATGTTTGCTCTCAGCTACTAGCCTAAAGGTTGGAGGTTCAAACCCAGCCAGTGGTGCCACAGAAGAAAGTTCTAGTGATCTGTTTCCATAAAGATTATAAAGTAGAAAACCCTATAAGGTAGTTCTACTCTGTCATATGGAGTCACAAAGAGTTGGAATTAGCTTGATGAGAATGGGTTTTTGCAATGTTAATGAGACCATATCAGTGTAGGATATGTCCTAAATTTAATCACTTTTGAGTTATAAAAATAGCAGATTAGGCCCATTCAAGGAGAAGACAGATGCTAATTGTTTTGGTGCTCTGGTGCTGATCTAACAGAAAATACTAAAAATGGATGATTTTAACAAACAGGGATTTATTCTCTTACAGTTTAGGAGAAGTCCCAGCTCAAAGTGCCAGCTCTAGATGCTGGGTGAAGGGTCCTTGACCTTGGACTTCAGCTCTGCCTCTTGCTCCCAGCCCACTGAAGCTGGAGGCTTCTCTTAACTCAGGCAGCTGCTGGCTGCTGAGGCTAAAAAACCCAAGGTTGACAAATAAAATGTCACAGTCCCAAGATTATAAGCAATTTGGCAGGTCACTAGTTCAAGTCCAGAAACAGTCCCAAGATCAACAGGCAACATGGCAGACTGCTGAATGAAGACTCTGCTACATGCAGGGTACAGCATGCCAAAAAGCTCAGAGACCTTTCTCAAAGCTGCTTCTTATATACTGGAAGCAGTCCACATCCCTAAGGCAGAGAGACTCAGCTGCTCCAGTAGATTCCACCACAGAATTGATTACCAGTCTTATCTTGGAGAATAACTACATCCAGCTGCCCAGCCACTCAAAACCAGGCCCAGTCAAGTTGACACATAACCTTAGCTACAACATTACCCAAAGACAATGGAGACAGATTCATCTATAAGCCCAGGAATGCCAAGGATTGTTGGCTACTAGAAGTTGGATACAGAGTTGTATCCTTTCACCATACTTAGTCAATCTGTATGCTGAGCAAATAATCCAAGAAGCTGGACTATATGAAGAAGAATGCAATATCAGGATTGGAGGAAGACACATTAACAACCTGCAATATGCAGATGATACCACATTGCTTGCTAAAGTGTAAAGGACTTGAAGCACTTACCAATGAAGAACAAAGACTACATACAGTCTTCAGTATGGATTACACCTCAACATAAAGAAAACAAAATTACTCACAACTGGATCAAAAAGCAACATCATGATAAAAGGATAAAATAGTGAAGTTGTTAAGGATTTAATTTTATTTGTGTCCACAATCAACAGATTCAATAGAAGCAGTAGTCAAGAAGTCAAACAACATACCATACTAGGCAAATCTGCTACAAAAGACTCTTTAAAGTGTTAAAAAGCAAAGATTCCACTTTCAAGACTAAGATGCACCTGACATAAGCCATGGTATTTTCAGTCACCTCATAAGCATGCAAAAGCTGGACAATGAAAAAGGAAGATTGAAGAAGAATTGATGGATTTGAATTATGGTGTTGGTGAAGAATAGTGAGTATAGCACGGACTGCCAAAGGAATTAACAAATCTGGAAAAAGTACAGTCATAATGTTCCTTAGAAGTGAGGATGGTGAGACATTGTCTCATGTAAACTGAACATGTTATTAGGAAGGACTAGTCCCTGGAGAAGGACATCATGCTTGGTAAAGTAGAGGGTCAGCAAAAAAGAGGAAGACCCCTAACAAGATGGATTGACGCAGTGGCTGCAACAATGGGCTTAAGCATGGCTATGATTGTGGACATGGCACTACCAGATAGCATTTTGTTCTGTTACACATAGGGTCACTGTGAGTCAGAGCTGACCCTAAAACACTTAACAACAACAACACAAACTCAAATAGACAAAGAAGGGTCTTTCCCAAAGCCCTACATTCACTGCTGTCAAGTTAACTCTGACTCATAGCAACCCCGCCTGGGGTTTCCTAGGTGGTATCACTACGGAGGTAGATTGCCCAGTTTTCTTTCTGTGGAGTGGCTGGTGGGTTTGAACTGCCAGCCTTCTGGTTAGCAGTCAAATGCCTTAAGCACTACACCACCAGAGCTCCTCAAAACCCTATAGAAAATAAATTTATATTCTTTAAAGCCACCAACTTAAGGTATTTCTGTTATAGCAGTACTGGCAAACTAAGATAGGCATCTTCTGACCAGGCATCAATAAAAATTCATTGATTGCCAGCCATGGCCAGGCATTGTAGATGCTTGGGGTATAGCGCACGTTTCTTGATGTTGGTAGTACACACAATAATGCACATACAGTTAATTAAGTTTTGACAAAGGTCTTCCCTGTGACCTGAGGTCTATTATTCACATTTCTCAGGTGAGGTAAACAGACTTCCACAGTAATGTGCCTAAGGCTACCAAACTGATATGGAAAGATCGGATTCTTTCTCATGCCTCCTGACTCTGAACACAGTTGCCCCCATCCTCCACAGTTATCTGTCTTCAGCTCCCTCCCCTGCATCCCAAGTTCTCCTTTTCTTTAATTAGTCTGTGTCATACTCTGTGGTAGCAGCTTTGTCAGGTGTGTTCACCAGGCAGCCATTCTGTAGGTTTTCCTCAGGTACTAGTTCTGCATGAGATCTCAAAAAAAAAAAAAAA
>NW_006927719.1:0-1873 GCF_000298275.1 Orycteropus afer afer | reverse complement strand
AAAAAAAAAAAAAAAAAAAATCCCACTACTAGGTATATATCCTAGAGAAATAAGACATGAACAAATATATGCACACCCATGTCCATCGCAGCATTATTCACAATAGCAAAGAGATGGAAACAACCCATTGTTGTTGTTAGGTGTTGTTGACTCATCTCTGACTCATAGTGACCTATGCCCAACAGAACAAAACAATGCTTGGTCCTGTGCCAACCTCACAATCCTTGGAATACCTGAGCCCATAGTTGCAGCCACTGTGTTTATCCATCTTATTGAGGGACTTCCCCTTCTTCATTGCCCTTCCACTTTACCAAGCATGATATCCTTCTCCAGGGAATGGTTCCTTCTGACAACATGACCAAAGTAGGTGAGATGAAGCCTGGCCATTCTCACTTCCAAGCAGCATTCCAGCTGCACTTCCAGGACAGATTTGTTAGCCCTTTTAGCAGGCCATGGTAATCTTAACATTCTTCTCCAACACAACAATTCTTCTACAGCCTTCCTTATTCATTGTCCAGCTCTCACATGCATAAGAGGTGATTGAAAATACCATGGCTTGCGTTAGGCACATCTTAGTCTTCAAGGAGACATCTTTTCTCTTCATCATTTGAAAGAGGTCTTTTGCAGAAGATTTACCTAATGCAATACGTCATCTGATGTTTTGACTGCTGCTTCCATTGGCACTGATCGTAGAACCAAGTAATATGAAGTCCTTGACAACTTCAGGCTTTTCTCCATTTATCATTGGACCAGATGTGAGAATTTTTGTATTCTTTATATTGATGTGTAGTCTATACTACAGACTGTACTCTTTAATCTTCATCAGTAAGTGCTTCAAATCATCCTCACTTTCAGCAAGCAAAGTTGTGTCATCTGTGTATCACAGGTTGTTAATGAGCTTTCTTCCAATCTTGATGCCACGTTCTTCTTCATATAATCCAGATTCTTGGATTATTTGCTCAGCATACAAATTGAATAAGTATGGTGAAAGGATACAACCTTGGTGCACTCCCTTCTTGATTTTAAACCAGGCAGTATCCCCTTGTTCTATTGGAACAACAGCCTCCCAATCAATGTACAGGTTCCTCATGAGTACAATCAAGTATTCTGGAATTCCCATTCTTGTCAATGTTATCCATAAGTTGTTATGATCCACACAATCAAATACTTTTGCATAATCAATAAAACATTAAATAAACATCTTTCTGGTATTCTTTGCTTTTACTTTTAGCTAAGATCCATCTGACATCAGCAATATCCCTCATTCCATGTCCTCTTCTGAATCCAGCTTGTACTTTTGGAAGCTGTCAATATACTGCTACAATCATTTTTGATTACCTGCATGTGATATTGATGATATTGTTTGATAATTTCCACATTATGTGGGATCACCTTTCTGTGGAATGGGTACAAATAAGGATCTCTTCCAGTCATTTGGCCAGGTAGCTGTCTTCCAAATCTCTTGGCATAACCGAGTGAGTGCTTCCAGCATGACATCTGTTTCTTGAAACACCTCAATGGATAGTCCATCAATTCCTGGAGCCTTGTTCTTCACCAATTCCTTCAGTGGAACTTTGACTTCTTCCTTCAGTACCATTGGTTCTTGATCATATGCCACCTCTTGAAATGGATGAACATTGACAAATTCTTTTTGGTGCAGTGACTCTGAATTCCTTCCATCTGCTTTTTTAAATAATTTATTTATTGTGATTTGGGTGAAGATTTACAGAGCAAATTCGCTTTCCATACAGCAGTTCACATATACCTTGTCGCATGTTATTGACCACAGTTTACCACAATGCAACAGCTCCCCTCCCACTTCCTCCCCACAGTTACCTCTTCCCAGTGTCCATCCCTCCATACTCTCCTGCCC
>NW_006927718.1:5882-6566 GCF_000298275.1 Orycteropus afer afer | reverse complement strand
AACTGACCCCACAGGCTCCTCAGGGGCTGACTCTTCACAAGTCCATCACCAGGCCTTTCTTCCCAGGTGCCTCTGGGTGGACGCGAACCATGGACATTGTGAAACCTTGTGTGTCGGGAAAATGAACCCCGGTGGGTTACAGCAGCCACGTGTATTTCTGTTACAGAGGCGCGGAGAAAGGAGGACACCATGACGGGGCAGCCCCCAGACGACTGGCACAGCAGTCAGCACTGAGCGGGTGCCTGCCGTGTCAACAGCTGACACAAGCCCGGCGGAAACGATGCCAGCGTCCTCCCCACCGGAGGCCCGAAGGCCCGCGTCCGGGCTCCAGCAGCCCCCGGGCCTCCAGGCCGCCTCTCACCTGGCTCTGGTGCTGCCTGACTTGATGTAGTGCATGCGGGGCTTGGTGCTGTTTCTCTTCATTTGCCTCAGGACACGGCACGTCTGAAGTTGAGAATTCTGAAAACAGGAGAGCAGGGGGTTAGCGCGCACCGGCAGGCAGGCTGGCTTCCATACCTTGTCATCCACGCGAACGGACCCTCTGGGTTTGCAAAACCACCCGCCATGTTGCAAGGTCCTGCAGAATCGCGTGGGAAACCTCAGGCAAGTCGCCTATGTGAACCGCCTACACAAATTCAGGGCTCCCGCGGGACCCGGTTTACGTCCACACGTGCGAGCACCACT
>NW_006927718.1:3221-4412 GCF_000298275.1 Orycteropus afer afer | reverse complement strand
GACCCACAGCGCCCCTAGAGGACAGAGTGGAACTGCCCACAGGGTCTCCAAGGCTGTCAGTCTTCACGGAAGCCTCTGCCTCATCTTTCTCAGCAACTGCAGTCAAAGGCACCTGTGCGCCCATCACTGCCCATCACTGCTGTGAGACCAGAGGAGAGAGGGAGGAATACACACTATGAAGTGAAGTACAGACGCCTCCCCAGTCTCTCTGCTGCTGCTGTTGTTGTTACGTGCCAAGTCGGACCTGACTCAGCGACCCCTCCTTGGGTTTCCGGGGCAGTATCACTATGGAAGTAGATTGCCCCATCTTCCTTCCGAGCTACCCTACCTCCATTTCCGCTTGATTCTCTGCTCCGCGACTTTCCTCTTTACCTGTGGCCCCTGCTAGTCAGTGAGCCCCTCCCGGGGAGCGACTGTGCTCCACTCAGCTGCGGATTCTCAGCACCTCCCCGAGTGCAGTAAGCGCGCATTCACCTGGTCCTTGAAAGACTCCAGCTATTAGCACCTAATACTGAGGGCAGGAAGCCTGAGCTAATCTTAATCTTGATTTGGAAAGCTTAACAGTGGTTACATATGAGTTCCCCGGCTCATCCCAGCCTCTACGAAAACCTCAACTTAGGCTTTCTAAATAAAGAGGATTTTGAGAGGTGAATGGATGTGAGTAGGCAGAAACAGCAGGGCTCAAGAAGCCAGTGCCCAGCCCCCCAGAAAAGCACCAAGCCACAGGGCACCCAATGCCCTCCTTGACCACAGGCCAGCCCAGTCAGAAGGCCACTGCACTGACAGATCTGTTTCTGTGCCAGGGAAGTGATGATGTCCGGTTTTTAACAGACGCTGTTTTTCCATCAGAATCATAACAAAGTGCCAGCCATGTGCCTTGGCATCATCCAACACGAGAGTGAAAAACGCACAGCCAAACACAACTAACACCGTGGGGGAGGGGAAGAATGAGCATCGGACCAAACTGGTCAAAGCAGTAAGCAAACAACAGATCTAGGCAGTTCAGTCCAGATACCTGAGAAAAACCTTGTCTATTATGCTATCAGACGGACGCTGTGTTACACCTGGGGACAAATACGCTGTACACACTAAGGAGCCCTAGTGATGCAACGTTTAAATGCTCTGCTGCTGCCCGAAAGGCTGAGGGTTCAAACCCACCCAGCAGCTCTGCAGGAGAGAGACCTGGCAATC
>NW_006927718.1:0-1326 GCF_000298275.1 Orycteropus afer afer | reverse complement strand
CCATTCTTCTCAACGTTATCCATAATTCGTTATGATCTAGACGGTCAAATGCTTTTGCACATTCCATAAAACACAAGTCAACATCTTTCTGGTGTTCTTTGCTTTGAGCCAAGATCCATCAGACATCAGCAATGATATCCCTCGTACCACGTCCTCTCCTGAATTCACCTTGCATTTCTGGAAGTTCTCGGTCAATATACTGCTGCAATCATGTTTGAATTATCTTCAGCAAGATTTCATTTGCATGTGATATTAATGATATTTGTGGTAGTTAAGGTTGTTGTCAACTTAGCCGGGCCTGGGTGAGCGGCTGGGCAGCTGGATGTAGCTATTCCCCGTGGTGACACTGGCAGCCAGCTCCATGGTGGAATCTAGTGGAGCAGCTGAGTAGCTGCTTTAGGGATGTGGGCTGCTTCCCGTGTACAAGCAGCAGCTTTGAGGAAGGTTTCCAGCCTTTTGGCATACCAAACCCTGCATGTAGCTGAATCGTTGTTCAGCAGCCTGCCACGCCCTGCTGATCTTGGGACTTCTTCTGAACTTGAATTAGTCACCTGCCATGTGGTTTGGTAACATTGGGACTGTGCCTTTTTACTTGTCAACCTTGGGCTTGTCAGCCACAGTAGCCAGCAGCTGAGTCCAAAAAAGCCTCCAGCTTCAGTGGGCCAGAAGCAGGAGGCAGAGCTAAAGCCCAAGGTTGAGGGGCTTTCACCCAACCCCTAGAGCCTGGCATGTTGAACTTGGACTTAAAGCCTCAAAAACTGTAAGAGAACAAACTGTTCAAGCCATTCCCATTTGTGGTATATTCCTGTCAGAGCAGCACTGGGTAACCAAAACAATATTGTTCAATAATTTCCACATTCTGTGGGATCCCCTTTCTTTGGGATGGCTACAAATATGGACCTCTTCCAGTCAGTTGGCCAGGTAGCTGTCTTCCAAATCTCTTGGCATAGCCGAGTGAGTGCCTCAAGCAGGACATCCGTTTGTTGAAATATCTCAACAGGTTTTCCGTCAAGTCCTGGAGCCTTGTTCTTTGCCAGTTCCTTCAGTGCAGCTTCCACTTCTTCCTTCACTATCATTGGTTCTTGATCATATGCCACCTCCTGAAATGGATGAACATCGACCAATGCTCTTTGGTGCAGTGACTCTGTGTGTTCCTTCCATCTTTTGATGCTTCCTGCATCATTCAATACCTTGCCCATAGAATCTTTCAATATTGCAACCCGAGGCTTAAATTTTTTCCTCAGTTCCTTCAGCTTGAGAAATGCTGAGCATGTTCTTTCCTTTTGGTTTTTTAACTCCAGGTCTTTGTATCATTCATTATAATAA
>NW_006927717.1:6275-7259 GCF_000298275.1 Orycteropus afer afer | reverse complement strand
TTCTGGCAGTTCCCTGTTGATATACTGCTGCAATAGTTTTTGGTTTATCTTCACAAACTTTTACTTGCATGTGAAAATAATGATACTGTTTGATAATATCCACGTTCTGTTGGATCACCTTTCTTTGGAATGAGCACAGATATGGATCTCTTCCAGTTGGCTGGCCAGGTAGCTCTCTCCCAGATTTCTTGGCATAGATGAGTGGGTCCTTCCACATTACATTTTTGTTGAAATATCTCAGTTTGTATTTTACCAATTCCTGGAGTCTTGTTTTTCACCAATTCCTTCAGTGTAGCCTGGATTTCTTCCTTTAATACTGTTGATTTTTGATCTTGAAATAATTGAACATTGAATAATTCTTTTTGATTCAGTGTGTCTGTGTATTACTTCCATCTTCTTTTGGTGCTTCCTGAGTCATTCAATACTTTAACCATAGAATCCTTTAATATTTTAAGTCAAGGCTTGGATTTTTTTCTCCAGTTCTTTCAGCTTGAGAAGTCCTGGGCATGTTCATCCCTTTGGTTTCCTAACTCTAGGTCTTCACACATTTCATTATAATACTTTAGTTGTCTTCTTATGCTGCCCTTTGAAGTCTTCTGTTCAGCTCTTTTGGCCCCATGTTTCCGGAATTGAATTTTCACTAGCGCATAAAGGCAGATGTGTGGGAATAACATCTGGATAGCAGGGCTTTCCAAATCCAAGCTCTCTGTGGACCAAAATTAGCTTATCATTTTTCATTTTCAGTAAGTCACAGGCTGATATTTTTGTAAAATAAAATAAAATAAAAATGATGTATTAGAAAAATAAAAAATAAAAACCCAATACGTCTGGTGGTATACAGAAACTCCATTTTCAAATTATTAGGGTCAACAGGAGGGCAGAGCTGGTTTGGTGGTAGGATTCCCCCTTCCATGCAGGAGGCCCTGGTTAAATGACCAGCCATCGCACTTCCTGGGCCACCACTGTCGGTGAGTGGAGGCTTGC
>NW_006927717.1:3971-5225 GCF_000298275.1 Orycteropus afer afer | reverse complement strand
GATGAAAACTGTCTTGAACCCAATTCCCTTCAAGCACAGATTAGCAGATAGTGCTACTGAAGGTCACTGGTCCTTGAGAAAGTAGGGGTCACCGGGGGAGAGGCCTCTCCTGAGGTTCCAGGGTCACAAATTGCCCATTTTCCCCAAATGGACTTAGGTCTGCCTTCTCTTCCCAGGCACTGGTGTCTCCTCACTATCGTAGCCAGTGCCTGCAGGGCTGGAGGGGTCACATGTGGCTTCTTGCTCCCGGGTCTTGGGGATTCTCTCCCCGAGGAAGATGAGGATTATTAATTAACCAGCAGATCTGGCCCCAGGGATTAAAGCTTGGCAGTCATTGGCATTCGGAGCTGTGGGTGTTTTCTTGTTAGGCCTGTTTCCTGCCTGGTAAGCACTTAAGTGACTGCAGCTGCTTCCTTAAGACTGTGTGCCCCACACGTTCTGCTGGGCCATACTTCTAAGGAGAAACAAGGTAGGTCCCTGAGCTCTGGTGGTTCTTCTATAGGTGAAGACGTGTATGTGCTGTAGGTATGGATCCCTGGTGATCTCCTTCAGTCAAAGTGCCCTTGTGAATTTGTCCAACACAGATTAGTGTCAACAGCGTCAACAACAAAGCAAAGCCAATTATACAATTGCGTGTAGTTGACACAAACTCTAGTCTGCTTGAGTTTTGTTGGTGGTGCTGGGGGTTGGGGAACCTGGCCGCATCAGCAAGCCTAGCTGAGTTGAATCTGAACATTTGCAGGTGCCTGTGGGTGAGACTGAAAACTGGGGTAAGGCAGGAGGTGGGGATCATTTCTGACTGGAGATGAGGTGCTGGAAGCAAGGAGTTAGGATGTGGGAATGAGATGAGGTGCTGGAAGCAAGGAGAGGTGGGAATGAGACTGATGGACTCAGGAAAGCCTTCCACAAGGAGGTGGAGCTGTGGCAGAGAAGGAGCAAATCAGACAGGAAACAGGGAGCTCTTGCTTTCCCAGGGGGTTTGGTGTCTTTACTGATCAAGTAAAGAACTGGATTTGGGAGAGTGTAAGTTGTGTGGCTATAGGCTCTGGAGTCTAGAGGGAGGTTTTAACAGGAAAGAAGCAATATCTGGATGGCAGTGGACAATGAGACAGAGTGAACTGTCAGAGGAGAGGGCAGGGCAGGTGGATAGTTGAGTGTGAGGTGCAGTGGGGTGCTGGGGGAGAGTGCAGGGCAGGTGGAAGGTCGAGTGTGAGATGGAATGGGGTGCTCAGGGATAGAGGAGGACAGGTGCAT
>NW_006927717.1:0-951 GCF_000298275.1 Orycteropus afer afer | reverse complement strand
AAAGTAGGAGGTCTCACACTGCCAGATCTCAAAATCTACTATACAGCCACAGTAGTCAAAACTGCCTGGTATTGGTACAAAGGAAGACACATAGACCAATAGAATAGAATTGAGAACCCAGAAATAGATCCATCGACCTATGGTCAGCTGATCTTTGACAAAGGGCCAAAATCCATTAAATGAGGAAGAGATTATCTATTTAACACATGGTGCTGGCAAAACTGGATATCCATTTGCAGAAAAATGAAACAAGATCCATACCTCATACCATATACAAAAACTAACTCCAGAGGAATCAAAGACTTAAATTTCAAGCCTAAAACTATAAAGTTCCTCAAGGAAAAAATAGGGGCAAATTTAGGGGCCCTAATATATGGCATAAATAAACTATCAAGCATAACCCAAAATGCACAAATAGCAGAAGGTCAATTAGATGAATGGGACCTTCTAAAAATTAAACTTTTATGTGCTTCCAAAGACTTCTCCAAGAGAGTTAAATGAGAATCTACAGATTGGGAAAAAATATTTGTCAATGACATATCTGATGAGGGACTTATCTCTAAAATTGATAGAAAGCTCCAGCACTTCAAAGACAAATAATCCAATTAAGAAATGGGCAGAAGACATGAATAGACACTTCACCAAAGAGGATATTTATGTGGCCAACAAACACATGAAGAAATGTTCACCATCCTTAGCCATTAGAGATATGCAAATCAAAACCACAATGAGATAACACCTGGCCCCAGCACTAGTAGCAAATTTCAATAGGACAGAAAATAAAAAATGCTGGCAAGGATGTGGAGAGATTGGGATTCTCATACACTGCTGGTAGGACTGTCAAATGATATAACCACTGTGGAAAGCAGTATGGCTATTCCTTAAAAAGTTGGCATTAGAAATACCATTTGACCCAGCCATTCCTAAATATCCTAAAGAAGTGAAAGCCAG
>NW_006927716.1:4867-5521 GCF_000298275.1 Orycteropus afer afer | reverse complement strand
TTGTTGGTACAGAACTATTCATTTCCCTATGATGCGATATTGAATATTATAGCTGCCTTCTTTTGTTTCTCTGAGAGGCTAAAAGTGACTCACAAAGATATGAGTTCTTACACATTATTCTCCCACTTTTCCTCTCTCTCACAGTTTAAAACCCAAAATTCTTTTGTACCATTAAAAAAAAAACCTCACTACTATCCAGTCAATTGGACTCATAGCAACCCTCCTTTGGTTTCTGAGGTGGTATCTCTATGGAAGTAGATTGCCCAATCTATCTTCCAAGGAGTGGCTGGTGGATTTGAACCACCAACTTTCAGGTTAGCAGTCAAATGCCTTTGGCACTACACCACCAGAGCTTCAATGGGACATTTTAATCTCTGTCTGGAGGAAAGCATTGCTCACTGCTAAGTGCCCACACTGAAAACCAAAGTTGTGTGATGTATTTTTCATTTTTTGTCAAATATTATTAAAAATCTAAGACCTAAGAAAACAAAGCCTTTATGTGAATTTGTAAAAAAATGAAGATATTAATCATTGTATCTTAATTTCATGCAGGGTACATGAATATGTATTAACATTTTATCTTAGGAATGTTTTTGCTATGTAGAGACCTAGACATATTAAATATATTCCTGCATGTATAAATTCCTTTGCATA
>NW_006927716.1:2580-3242 GCF_000298275.1 Orycteropus afer afer | reverse complement strand
TGATGTCTAGGTTGTGGATTTTATTCTCTTACACATAGAGAATAATTTGTACAATTCACTCATTCCTGGTAAAATTCAATGACGTTACTCCTGTCTTCTTTAGAAAATGTCAAGTGTCAATTTTAAGACTCGTGATATCTCCTTTAAATTATATGAAACAAATTATGCGTCTTATTTCTTTAAAAAAATCTGATAACTTTCTGAGGGAAATGTTGATTCTTAGATCTCTGATGAGCCTTAGGGGACTGGTGAGTTCAACCTCCAGAGACTTTTTTCCACGTCCCCTCTGTCATGAGTCCATTGACCATACTATTGAGATTAATTAAATTTGTAGCCATGATTTCCACCAAACACTAGAAAAACATTGTTTGTGAAGCTTATAAGAAATGTTCAAACTCTCATAAGTTGCTAGTGACAGAAGATGTGTTCAAAATTTATATCTAATTATAAAATAAGCATGTGTACACTGTATACATCTGTCACAGGTTCAAATGTGGAAAGTTTCACTTATTCCTTCTGTATTATGTTTTTTCCTAATACAAAATATCAGAGAAAATCTATAATCAGAGAACAGATCTTTTTATGGACATAGAAAAAACTATTTAGAGTCACCAGCTTATGAATATATACAGAAAAAAACATAAAACTGCATATAAAAAAAA
>NW_006927716.1:0-1069 GCF_000298275.1 Orycteropus afer afer | reverse complement strand
TAAACCACCAGAGCTCCCTTCTGATTTACATGTCCAAATTATATGAGTTAATGTCTTACCATCCTTGCTTTTAAGAAGCATTCTAGCTGTACTTCTTCAAAGACAGATCTGTTAATTCTTAAGACAATCTCTGATTATATCATACCCACCCTGTGTATGAGTTCTCACTTTTATTTTCCTCCACTTTTCTACTCCGCTGCAAACTTTCACTCTACATACTTGTGAACCAAAAGGGTCATTTCAAACTGTATATAGAAGAAATTTACCTATAAGTAAATGCCCATGTGGAAAACTAAATCTGTATGATTCCTTGTTAATACTTGCTAAATCCCATTAGAGATTATCAGGCCTCAATGTAGGAAAGGCTACATGATTTTTTTTTTTTATAAATACAGCTTGTTGTCAATGTATATTAACTTTATGTCATATAGATGAATATATAAAAATATTTTCATGGGAATTATTTACTTTATAGACATGTGGACTTATCATGAGTTATCCCTCTCTATATAAATATCTATACATTTATACAATAAAATTACAACTGTAACATCATGAATTTGTAGGAACATATAAAAACATAAAAAATAAAATTTTATAATGTACACCTAATTACACTAAGAGATAGATCAGAAAATTTAGGGTTAGACAAAGGATCATAATTTAATTTTCAAATTCTTATGGATGTATCAATATTCATATTTCATATTTTTTAAAATATATTTTGAATAACATAATGAAAAAATGGTAAAATTTTTAAAAGCATACATAAACTCATTGCTACTTTGATTAGAAGATAAGTGAGAATTAGTACAGGACATATTACACAGTAAGCACACAACTATTAACACTATTGATACATTTATTGAAGGAAACACATGTAAATGCTTGATTATAATTTTCTTATTTAAACATTTAAACAGCAAAAAACAAAAAAACAAACTCAGTGTCATTGAGTCAGATCCAACCAATAGCAAACCCTCCTTGGGTTTCTGAGGCAGTATCACTACGGGAGTAGATTGCCTAACTTTCCTTCCTAGGAGTGGCTGGTGGGTTTGAACCACCAGCC
>NW_006927715.1:4976-7676 GCF_000298275.1 Orycteropus afer afer | reverse complement strand
CATCTTTGGTTTTCTTCAATCTTCTTTGCTCTGGACAAAGAGAGACCAATAGCTGCATATTAGATGGCCACTCAAAAGTTTTTATACCCCAGTCACTACTCACCAAAGTAGGATATAGAAATTTTTTTTTGTGTGTGTGTAAAGTGTGGCACCAATTGAACTTGATGTCCCTGGCAACCATGGTCTGAGGCTGCAGGCCCAGTGACTCACTCCCTCAAGGTGCTTAGTTGTGGCTAAAAGTTATCCTAAACTTGTCCCCTTTTAGCTCTATACTGCATATGGAAATTTTTATAACACATATGAGTACACATGTGGAAATAATGTCTGCCAAACCTATGTATGGTTATAGGTATATATGTCTACCCATACCTGATCTTCTTACTTTCTACCTGTGTATTCACTTCTAGATTAGTGTTTTCTATTACTAACAATGCAGTAACAAACAAACAAACAAAAAACAACCCAAACCCACTGCCATTGAGTTGACTCCAACTTATAGCAATCCCCACTAGGTTTCCAAGGCTGTAAATCTTTATGGAAGTAGATTGCCTCATCTTCTTCCTGTGGAGCAGTTTATGGTGGGTTTGAACCACTGATCTCCTGGTTAACAACCAAATGTCTTACCCATTAAGCCACAAGAGCTACTGCATATGTAATAGTATATACCTTTATTGTCTGTACCTCCTGTGCACTTCTCCTTGTCTTCCCTTTCCTTATTAGTATGGTAGTGGTCATACTTTTCTTTTCACCTAAATCTATACCTGTCTCTTAACTAGCCAGCAATTTCCCTTCCCCTTCTCTCCAATCCATGGTAACCAACAAATTAAATTTCCTTCCCTGTGTAAACCTTTCCTTGCCTTTTCATAATGGACTTATACAATATATGTCCTCCTATGATTGAGTTATTTCACTCAGCATAATGTTCTCCAAGTTCATCTACATTATAAGATGATTCACAGATTCTTATTTTTTAATGTTGCATAGTTTTCCATTGTGCATATGTACCATAGTTTGATTATCCATTCATTTGTTGATAGGCACTTAGGTTTTCTCCATCTCTTTGCTGTTATAAGTAGTGCTGCAATGCACATTGGTGTCTATATAACTATTCATGTCCTGGATTTCACCTCTTTAGGATACATTTCTAGTAGTGGGATTGCTGCATCAAATGGTATTTCTATTTCCAACAGTTTAGGGAAATGCACAGTGGCATACCATCTTACAGTCACACCAGCAGTGTATGAGAGCTCCAATCTCTCCACATTCTCAAAGCATTTGTTGTTTTTTTTCTGTCTTGTTGAACTTTGCTATTATTGCTGGGATAAGATGAAATCTCATTGTTGTTCTGATTTGTATCTCTCTAATGGCTAATTATCATGAATATTTCTTCATATGTTTGTTGGATGCCTGAATATTTTCTTTGATGAAGTGTCTGTTCATGTCCTTTGCCCATTTTTGAAGCGGATGATTGTTTTTCTTTTTGATGTTGAGGTGTTGAAGTTCTCTGCCAATTTTGTAGATAAGTCCTTTCTTGGATACATTGTTGCCAAATATTTTTTTCCAATATGTAGGTTCTCTTTATCTCTTTTGGATAAGTTTTTGATACACACAAAAATACAATTTTTAGAAGATCCCAGCTATCTAGTTTACTCTACTGTTTGTGGGTTTTGGGTTATGCTTCATAGTCTATTTAAGCCATAAATTAGGGCCCCTATATTTGGTGCAGTGGTTATAACATTTGGCTGCTAACCAAAGGGTTGATGGTTTGAATGCACCAGCCACTCTGTGAAAGAAAGATGACACAGTCTAGCTGAATAGATTTACAGCCTTGGAAACCCTGTGGGTTTTGCGATGGGTTGGAATTGATTTGATGGCAAGAATTTGTTTTTGGTTTTGGAAGTTTCCCCCTATTTTATCTTTGACAAACTTTATAGTTTTGGGTTTTACATTTAGGTCTTTGATTCATCTTGAGTTTATGTTTGTGTATGGTGGGAGGCATGAATCTTGTTTGATTTTTCTTCAAATGGATATTGAGTTTAGTCAGCACCATTTATTAAAGAGACTATCTTTTCCCTATGGAATGGGTTTCAGCCCTTTGTCAAAGATCAGCTATCCATAGGTGGATGAGTGTATTTCTGGGTTCTCAATTCTGTTCCACTGGTCTATGTGTCTATTGTACCAATATCAGGCTTCTTTGACTACTGTGGTTGTGTAGTAGATTTTGATAAGGAAGTGTGAGACCTCCTGCCTTGTTTTTCTTCTTCACTAGTGCCTTGCTTTCCTTTCCCTATAAAATTAGTGATTGTTTTGTCTTGTCCTTAAGAAAGTTGAAAGAATTTACATCAGCATTGCATTGCATCTATAGATTAGTTTTGGTAGTATTGACATTTTCACGATATTCAGTCTTCCTATCTGTTTCGGTTACCTAGGGCAGCTCTGACAAGAGTATATATTTAAAAAAGTGGCTTTAAACAAAGAGTTTAATCTCTCACAGTTTTAGAGGCTAGAAGTCCAAATTCAAAGTGCCAGGCTCTAGGGCCTAGGTGAAATTCCCTTAACCTTGGGCTTCAGCTCTGTCTCTTGCTTCTTGCCCAGTGAAGCCAGAGGTTTTCTTCTCTCAGGCAGCTGCTGGCTGCTGAGGGTGACAAACTCAAGGTTGACAAGTAAAAAGACACAGTTCCAATATTACCAAACCACTGA
>NW_006927715.1:3736-4351 GCF_000298275.1 Orycteropus afer afer | reverse complement strand
TAAGAATAATGTTGACTGTTGATTTTGCATATATTCTCTTTATTATATTGAAATATTTGTCTTCTATTGATGTTTTGGTGAGAGTTTTTTCTGGAAAGAACTGGATTTAATAAAATGCCTTTTCTGCTTTGATTGATATGATCATTCAAATGTTATTTTTTTCCTTTGTTTTATTTATGTGATGGAGTACATTCACTGTATTTCTAACGGTGAACCATCCTTGCGTAACTGATATGAATCCCACTTGCTCAGGGTGTATTATATATACGTATATATATATATATATTTGTTGTTGTTGTTACATGCCATCGAGTCAGACCCAACTCATAGCAACCACTCCTTGGGTTTCTGAGGCAGTATCACTATGGAAGTAGATTGCCCCATCTTTCTTCTGAGCAGTGGCTGGTGGGTTTGAACCGCCAGCCTTCTGGTTAGCAGTCAAGTGCCTTAGGCACTATGCTACTGGAGCTCCTATATATATAGCTCCTATATATATATATATAGTTTTGGATTCTATTGGCTAGGATTTTGTTGAAAACTTTTATGTCTATATTCATGAGGGATATTTGTCTGTAGTTTTCCTTTTTTAATGGTGTGTTTTCCTGGTGTTGGTAT
>NW_006927715.1:0-1367 GCF_000298275.1 Orycteropus afer afer | reverse complement strand
TGTGAATTTAGCCTTGAAGTCTATTTTATCAGAAATTAATATTGCCATTCCTGCTCTTCTTTGGTTGCCATTAGCTTGTTATATATTTTCTTCCATCCTTTGATTTTTAATTTATTTTTATCTTTGTGTCAAAAGTGAGTCTTGTGTAAGCAGCAATCAGAAAAATCAAAGCTTAGTCTTATTATTTGCCCTTTGTAGGTAACAATTTTTTTTTTCCTAAGCTGTTCTCAAGAATCTTTGTCTGCCTTTGGTTTTGAAAATTTGCTTATGATATGTCTTAGTGACTTTCTCTTGCAGTCTATACTTTATGGGTTTTATTGAGTTTTTATGTATTTATTTTTTAATTTTTATTATTTTTTAATAGCTTGTTTTACATTCAAAGTCATGTGTACATTTAGTTTCATTCCCCATTCACCATGTCCAGCCCTAAACCAGTCTCCTCCCCTCCCTACCCTGCAACCCTCCACCTGTGTCCCTCATAATTATGCACTTCTGTTTGTCCTGCATTTCCTCAGTTTGAATGTTGGTCCTTTGGTGTCCCATGGTCTATTGCTCTAAGGGATGTATTACCATAGAGTGTGTGGGTGTGGCACCCTGGGTTGAGTGGTCTGCTTATACATCTTAGTAACTATTGAGCCCACCACTGGGGGGGGTGAGTTTTATTCCAGGCATCAAATGTATTTCAGGGCTATAGAATTGGGAGTCTCACCAGATTTCATCTGACCAGTAATTCTGGTCATTATTAAGTTTTTGGATTTTGTTCCATGTTTACCCTCCGACTCCATCCAGTATCTCGAGATCTGATCCTTTCCTGAGTGGTTGGCGTTGGTAGCCAGGCACTATCCAGTCCTTCTGGTCTTGAGGGCCATCGTGTCCTAGGGCTGATTGCTTCTAAATGCCCTTTTTGTGTGTGTGTGTGCGTTCTTCTTCACTTCTGACATTAGGAGACCATAAGCTGCATCTTAGATGGCTGTTTGAAAGCTTTTAGACCCGAGTCACTACTCACCAATGTAGGATGTGGAGCCACACTTTTATGTAATTTGTTGTGCCAATTGAGTCTGGTGTACCCCAGTACTATGGTCCTGAGGTAGTAGCTCTATCGTATCTCTCTCCCATCGTGTCGGGATGTCTATGAGGGATAACTCTGCATCTGTCTTCTGTTGTTTCTGTAAGGACTACAGGTATTTTGTATCACTGGTGTCTGTACAAGATTAGCCTCAGCTGAGTCTATCCTTGGTCTAGAGTATATCTCTATTCACTGACCTCTGTCTGATCATCTCAGGTGTTCATGTGTTTATCTGTATAGGCTAGTGTTTGGTGTTAATGACAATGTGGTATTGTGGACACATTGGTTGGGTTTAGCATCT
>NW_006927714.1:5697-6297 GCF_000298275.1 Orycteropus afer afer | reverse complement strand
TCCGAGGAGTGACTGGTGGGTTTGAACCACCAGCCTTCTGGTTAGCAGTCAAATGCCTTAGGCACTATGCTACCAGGGCTCCTTCAAGGACACCATAAACAGGAACAACAAGAAGACAGACAATACCCTGGAAGAATTCAGGAAAATCATTCAAGAACAAAATAACCAGATAAATACAAAATTAGAACTCACACAAAAGCAGCAATTAGAAATCCGGAAAATGAACACTAAAATTACAAAGATAGATAGTACAGTGGGAGGACAAAAGAGTAGACTAGAACTGGCTAAAGAATGCATTTCCCAGCTAGAAAACAAATCCCTTGATGCCAGCCTGTATGAAGAAAAATCAGAACAAAGATTTAAAAGATATGAAGAGAACCTAAGAGTTATATGGGATGACGTGAAAAGAAACAACATATGCCTGACTGGAACACCAGAACAAACAAACAAACAAAAACTGACTGCCGTTGAGTCGATTCTGACTCAGCAACCCCCTTTGGGTTTCCAAGCTGGTAAAACTTTACGGAAGTAGAATTCCCAGTCTTCCTTCCACAGAGTGCCTGGTGGGTTTGAACCACCAACCTTCTAGTTAACAGTCAA
>NW_006927714.1:2839-3757 GCF_000298275.1 Orycteropus afer afer | reverse complement strand
AATAGACCATATGTTAGGACACAAAACCAGCCTCATTGCTTTCAAAACCATTGAAATACGACAAAGCATCTTCTCAGATCACAATGTTATAAAATTAAAAACCAATCATAGGAAGACTATGGAAAAAAAATCAAGTATGTGGATACTGAATGACACGCTGCTCAAAAACTACTGGGTACAGAAGAAATAAAAAGTGAAATAAAAAAAATTCCTAGAAACAAATGAGAATGAAGACAAAACTTACCAAAACTTATGTGACACAGTGAAAACAGTACTCTGAGGACAATTTATAGCAATAAATGCACACATCAAAAAAGAGGAAAGAATAAAAATCAACACTTTAACTCAACAATTCCAACAATTAGAAAAAGACCAACAAAAGAAAACTACAGCATCCAGAAGTAAGGAAATAACAAGAATCAGAGCAGCCATAAATGAAGCAGAAACAAAACAAACAAAAAAAAAAAAGAGAAAATCAAAAAATGAAGCCGGTTCTTCAAAAAGATTAACAAAGTCCACAAACCATTGGCAAATTTAACAAAGAAAAAAAAAGTTGCAAAAAACATGAATAATACATGAAAAAGGTGACTTCACAAAAAACAAAATGAAATGAAACCATTATTGTTAATGGAGAAACTGCAAGTATTTCCCTTACAAACAGGACCCAGATAAGTATGCCCTCTATCACCACTTCTATTCAACATGGTATTAAAAGTCCTAGACAGGTCAATAAGGCAAGAAAGAGAAATAAAAGGCATCCAACTTGAAAAGAAGGGGTAAAGCTATCTCTGTTCACAGATGACAAGATCCTACATGCAGAAAACCCAAGAGACTCGGCAAAAAAATTAGTAGAACTAAGAGAAAGGTTCAGCAAAGTGGAAAGTTACAAAGTAAACACACAAGTCAGTTGGATTCCTC
>NW_006927714.1:0-578 GCF_000298275.1 Orycteropus afer afer | reverse complement strand
GTCAGAATCACCATCAGTAGCCCAAGCCGAATTCCTGCAAGGCCAAACATGCTACCTCCCTCCAGCCCTTTCACCAACCGTTCCTCCCGCAACACCCACCACTTCTGTACTGGGGTCCAGGAAAAGCTGCAGTGGCCACACAGAACTCACAGATCATGGGGTTTAGTAAGGAAGCACCAGACTACACTTCAGGTTCAGAAATGCACTCAGTTTCTTGCAGCCAGTCATCTCACTCGACAGCCCCCAGCCTCATTCGAACACAGCTCCCTCAGTAGTACGTGACTTTCCTGGCTCTCTCTCAGCAGCATGTGTCTGTCATGTCTCTCAGGAGCTTCTTTCTCTTAGCAGCATGTCTTTCTCAGGGAGCAATCAGGAGGTACCATCTGCCTCTTGGAGGGCTCCTTTTCAGCCTGTAAGAGGGGCCAAACTAACAAATACATACAACAAATTCTATACACCTGAGACAGAGAGCAAACTACCTACAAAACTTCTTAGCCCAGTTCCCAACAGAAATACCCCACGTGGATAACATTAACAATCAGAAGCTGCTAGGTTGTTCATGGAAAATCAACCCAAGC
>NW_006927713.1:6045-6867 GCF_000298275.1 Orycteropus afer afer | reverse complement strand
TGACATGAGACAAAGTATATGTGAACTGCTGTATGGAAAGTGAATTTGCTCTGTAAATCTTCACCCAAATCACAATAAAAAAAAAATGGTGGTTTGAACCCACCTGCTGCTCTCCTGGGAGCTCTGGTGGCATAGTGCCTAAGGCACTTGACTGCTAACCAGAAGGCTGGCAGTTCAAACCCACCAGCCACTCCTCAGAAGGAAGATTCGGTGTTCTGATTACCTAGTGCCACTCTGACAATATATCACAAATGGATAGCCTTAACAAAAAGGAGTTTATTCTCTCAGTTTGGAGGCTTTAAGTCCAAGTTCAAAATGCCAGGCTCTAGGGGCTGTGTGAAAGCCCCTCGACCTTGTGCTTCAGCTCTGCCTCTTGCTCCTGGCCCACTGAAGCTAGAGGCATCTCTCCACTCAGGCAGCTACTGGCTGCTGAGGCTAACAAGCCAAGGTTGACAAATAAAATGGCACAGTCCCAATGTTACCAAACCACACGGAAGGCCATTAATTCAAGTCCATTGTAAGTCCCAAGGTCGGCAGTGCATGGCAGGCTGCCGAACAATGACATGGCTACATGCAGGGTCCAAGCGTGCCATAAGCTAGAGACCATTCCCCAAGGCTTCTCCTTATATACAAGAAGCAGACCACATCCCTAGGCCAGCTACTCACTTGCTCACAGCAGATTCCACCACGGAGTTGATTACCAGTCTCATTAGGGTGAATACTACATCCAGCTGCCCAGCCACTCAAGGCCCAGCCAAGTTGACACACAAACTTAACTACCACATTGGGCTTCTACTTCTGTAGTGATACTGCCTCGGAAAC
>NW_006927713.1:1764-5865 GCF_000298275.1 Orycteropus afer afer | reverse complement strand
TTTGCCACTTAGTAAAATAGGAGTAGTGCCTAGGGTATTTGACTACTAACCAGAAGGCTGGCAGTTCAAACCCACCAGCCACTCCATGGAAGGAAGATTGGGCAATCTACTCCCATAGTGATACTGCCTCAGAAACCCAAGGAGGGGTTGCTATGAGTCAGATCCGACTCGATGGCAGTGAGGTTTTTTTTGTTGTTGTTGTTTGTTTATAAGGCTAGTAGGAGCGCTGATGGTGTAATGGTTAAAGCACTTTGCTGCTAACCATAAGGTTAGCAGTTCAAACCCACCAGCCATTCTGCAGGAGAAAGATGAGGCAGTCTGCTTCCATAAAGATCTACAGCCTTGAAAACCATATGGTGCAGTTCTACTCTGTCTTCAAAGGTCACTATGAGTTGGAATGGATTCAATGGCAGTGGGTTTGGTTTTGGTTATGGGTGATAGTGCTATTAGCTACTGAAATTGATGGGTCATCCATTAAAGAAAATAATTGGACTTCAAATGCATTTAGATATTTTAACTCTCAAATAAGAAGTTTTTATTGTTAGTATTAGCAAAGTTATAAATACCATAACTAGAGAAGTGTCTGAAGTTTTGAGTTATGGTTTTATAAAATAAATTGTCATTGGATTTCCTGTTAGTCTCCCAAGGAACAGTTTTGAGCCTTGATAAATGAATGTTGCTGTGTTTATATTAGTATATAATCTCAGGTTTTGCAGAATGTCATTGTAACTGAAGCACATGAAAGCAGTTATTGATGCTGCTTACGTATAAACAAACCCCTCACAAGACTTGTTTCTTTGGGACAAATAACAGGTTCATGTTTTTGTGGGAATTTTCAGGCAATTGGCCTAATATTTCTGCTAATGTTTCTGTTTTACCACCTATTTAACTGTCTAGATTTCTGGCTTTCATGGAATTGCCCTTATCTATTTTTTTCTTTAAATGGAATTTATTTGCTAATATTTGTTTGCCATATGTTCATTTTTTGGTTGCTGTTATGTGGGTGAAATTTTGCAAAGGAGATTTGTTTTACATTCAACAGTTCATACACATTTTGTTTTGCGGCACTGTTTACATTCTCTGCACTTTAACAGCTCTCCTCCTACTTCCTCCCTGTGATTAACCTCTCCCAGTGTCCTTGCCTGTGCATTCCTGGCTCCCTACCTTTCTCCCTGTGCAAAAGCTGCCATTCTTATCTCCCACGGTTGACTGTTCTAAGGAGTGCATTTCCCTGGTGTAGGTATTCAGCTAACAGACCTGTCTGTTGCTTGGCTGAGAATAAAGCCACAGGAGTGAGTTCAATTCTAGGACATCACTGGGGTTTCATCAGTCTCTATTAGACCAGTAGGCTTGGCCTTATATATATAAAATATTCTGAATTTTTTCCACATTTTTATCCCACTATGTACAGGATCTCCAATTTTGATCCCTTTCTGGGAGTTTGCCACTGATAGTTTGGTGCCATATAGTTCTTCTGGTCCCAGGGTCATATAGGCTGAGGTTCTCATTGTGCACTAGTCCCCTGAACTGTTTCCATGTGTTTTTTATTTTCTTCACTCTTTTTAGTTCCAGACGAGGTGAGACCAAGAGTTGCATCTTAGACATAACCACTCACAAGCTTTAAAGACCCCAGTCGCTACTCATGGAAGTAAGACGTCCCCAGCAACCATGGTCCACAACCTGCAGGCCTAGCAACTCTCTCCATGAAGGTGCTCAGCTGTGGCTAAGAAGTTATCTTAAATTTGCCTCCTGTTAGGTTTAAACTGAATATGGACGTTTTTATAGCACATACAAATACATACATAGGAATATCGTCTGGCAAACCTATGTATCGTCATGGCTATATTCCCATTTGCCTGTCCATACCTGATCTTCTTGCCTGTCTACCTATGTATCCACTCATACATTACTACTTGTTATTACTGATAACACAGTATTGTGAATGCAATAGTATTCGCATTTATTGTCTGTACCTCTTGTGCACCTCTCCAAATCTTCCTTTCCCTCAGTAATATTGTGGTGGTCACATGCTTTTGTTATATTGCTTTTCCCTTCTCCCACATCAAACCTGTCTCCTAATTATCCATCTGTTTCCCCTCCCTTCCCCTCACCACCCATCCTGGTAACAAATAAAGAAAATTCCCTTCCTTGTGTAAACCTTCCCTTGACTTTTTATAATAACTGACTCATATAAGATTTGTCCTTTTGTGATTGATTTATTTCACTCAGCATAATGTCCTCCAAGTTCATCCATGTTATGAGGTGATTCACAGATTTTTCATCATTCTTTAATGTTGCATAGTATTCCATTGTGTGTATGTATCATAATTTGCTTATTCATTCACATGTTGATGGGCACTTAGTTTCGATCTCTGCTATTGTAAATAGTGCTGCGATGAATATAGGTGTGTATATATCTATACGTATCCTGCATTACACCTCTTTAGGATAAATTACTACTACTGGGAATGCTGGATCAAATGGGATTTCTATTTCTATCTTTTTTATTTATAAGGCTATTAGGAGCTCTGATGGTGTAATGGTTAAAGCACTTGGCTGCTAACCATAAGGCTTCTTTTTAAGAAGCGCCATATTTTTCTACACAGTGATTGCACCATTTCACAGTTTGAGCAGCAGTGTGTGAGTGTTCCAATCTCTCCACACCCTCACCAGCATTTATTGTTTTCTATCTTGTTGAACTGTGCTATTATTGATGGGGTGAAATTATTATCTCATTGTTGTTTTGATTTTCATCTTTCTAATGGCTAATGATTGCAAGCATTTCTTCATGTGTTTTTTTTTTGTTGTTGTTGTTATGTGCCATCGAGTCAGACCCGACCCATAGTGACCCCTCCTTGGGTTTCCGAGGCAGTATCACTACGGAAGTAGATTGCCCCATCTTCCTTCCGAGGAGTGGCTGGCGGGGTTGAACCACCAGCCTTCTGGTTAGCAGTCAAGTGCCTTAGCCACTATGCTAGCAGAGCTCCCATGTGTTTTTTAGCTGCCTGAATATCTTCTTTCATGAAGAGTCTGTTCATATCCTTTCCACATTTTTCAATTATATTGTTTGTCTTTTTGATGTTGAGATGTTGAAATTTTCTATACATTTTAGAGGTAAGTTCCATGTTGGATATGTCATTGCTAAATATTTTTTCTGATCTGTAGATTCCTTTTACTCTTTTGGATAAGTCTTTTGATGCACATAAGAATTTAATTTTCAGAAGGCTGCTGTCATCTAGCTTTTCTTCTGCTGTTTGCACATATTTTGTTATGCTTAATAGTCTATGCAATAAATTAGGGTCCTTAAGTTTGTCCCTATTTTATCTTTGATGGATTTTAGAGTTTTTGGGTTTTACATTTAGGTCTTTGATCCATCTGGAGTTCGTTTTTGTGTATGGCATGAAGTATGGATCTTGTTTCATTTTTTTCCAAATGTATATCCAGTTTTGCCAGCACCATTTGCTAAAGAGACTATCTCTACCCCACTTAATAGGTTTCAGCCCTTTGTCAAAGACCAACTGTCCATAGATGGGTGGCTCCATTTCTGGATTCTCAATTCTCTTCCACTGGTCTATGGGTCTATTGTTATGCCAATACAAGTCTCTCTTGGCTACTGTAGTTCTATAGCAGGTTTTGCGATTCAGGGGTGTGAGACCTCCTATTTTGTTCTTCTTCAGTACTGCTTTGCTTATATGTACTCTCCTTCCTTTCCATATACAATTAGTGATTGGTTTTTCTATGTCCTTAAAGAATGTTGATGGAATTTGGACTAGGACTACACTGAAACTATAGATTACTTTGGGTAATATTGGAATCTTCAAAATGTTAATCTTCCTATCCACGAGCATAGCATATTTCATTAAAAAAAATCTGTTGTGGTTTGGGTGCAAATTTACAAAGCAGATGTGTTTCACTCTCAAGACTCCATGCACATTTTGTTTCACAGCTCCTATTACAATCCCAGCAATAAAAATCTCTCCTCCCATCAACTACCCTTTCCCTGTGCCCTTGTTATCTATCCATTACTGCCTGTCCAACTTTCCTTCTATACAAATTCTGTCCTGCTGATGTGTCATGGTTGATTGATCCAAGGTGTGCAGT
>NW_006927713.1:0-1054 GCF_000298275.1 Orycteropus afer afer | reverse complement strand
CTACTTCAACCCTGTCCCCTGTGGCTTCTATAATGTATCTGGATGTTTTTGTAGCACAAATACATGGGTGAGAACATCTTCAGCCATGGTAATGGTAACGATATATTCCTGTTCACCTACCTGTACCTGGTCTTCTTGCCTGTTCATACATTTACCCATAGACTAGTGTTTGCTGCCACTGGTAATACAGTATTGTGCATGTAATACTATTTGCCTCTACTGTATGGAACTTTTGTGCACAATTCTGTGTCCTCCTTTACCCTATTGTCATTGTACTGATCACACATTTAGGATGAGTCTGCTCTGGGATTCTCAATTCTGTTCCACAAAAGAACCCTACAGTATCCAGAACTAAGTAAATAATAAAGACCAGAGCAGAAATAAATGAAACAGAAAATAAACAATAGAGAAAATCAACAAAACAAAATGCTGGTTCTTCAAAAAGATTAACTGGCAAATCTAACAAAAGAAAGAGAAGATGCAAAAAACAAGAATAATAAACAAAAAGGGTGACAACACAACAGAACCAACTGAAATAAAAAAGGTATTTACAGAATATTATGATGAACTGTACTCTAGCAGATTTGAGAACCTAGAAGAGATAGACAAGTTTCTTGAAACACAAGACCTACCTGAACTATCCCACTCAAAGATAGAATACTTGAACAGACCCATAACAAAAGAAGAAATTGAGCAGGTCATAAAACAACTTCCCACAAGAAAAAGTCCTGGCCCAGATGGATTTACTAGAGAATTTTACCAAACATTCAGGGAAGAGTTCACACCTATAGTACTGAAAACTATTTCAGAACATAGAAAGATGGAATACTTCCAAATTCATTTCATGAAGCAAGCATAACAGTGAAACTAAAACCAGGGAAAGACACCACTAAAAAGGAAAACTACAGACCAATATCCCTCATGAATATAGACACAAAAATCTTCAACAAAATCCTAGCCGACAGAATATAAACACATATCAAAAAAATAATACATCATGGGAGTTCCAGCAAGATGGCAGACTAGGCAGAAAGACTGCACAGACCCTCTTCAA
>NW_006927712.1:2277-6666 GCF_000298275.1 Orycteropus afer afer | reverse complement strand
ATTTCTATGCTAAGTGTTAGGAATATAACAATAAATACAATCAGTAGCTGTGCCACCCAGGAAGTATAGTATAATACAGGTAGTCCTTGACTTAATGATGTATTTAAGTTATGATGAACTCCACTCACAACCATCTGGGTTTTTTTTTTTTGTTACATCTTATGTAATATATACTATATACAATGGGGCAGCATGTTATTTGCTGTTATTATTCTCAGATGTTCATTTACAGATGTTCAATGTTATGATTTACTGCTCAAAAAACTGCCAGCTAGCCGGCTATGGCCTGGTCTACAATGAAGTTGGTATTGGTGTTGGTAGTTGTAATGGGTAGAAAGTTGGACAGTGTTCAACTCTTTAGTGATATACCACAACTGAACAGCACACACAACCAATAGCCATCCAACATCATTGCTACAACACTGAAGCCAACTTCATTGTAGACCAGGCCTATTGTGTGATCTTATTCAATGTTTCATACCATCAGAAGCATCAGTTGTCAATTTGAAGCTGAGTTGTTCCGGTTTCTCACACTGTTAAGACCAATAAAATGGATGTGTAATAGCAAAAGAAGTCACACCACTATAAATTCTAAGGCAAAAAACCAGCTACAGAAGGCTCAAGACATGTGTATAAAGATGAATATCATCACGGAAGAAAAATCTGTGAAATAACATGGGAGGAAGGACTGTCTCATTAGACCATTTCAACAATCATTAAGGATAATAACAGGATTTTGGAGCAGTTAAAGGAACAAATGGCATGAAATCAATAATTTTAACAAAGAGGCAAGGGCCAATCCATGAGATGGAGATGTTGATGATGTTTTGGATAGAAGATCAAATCCAGAACAGAATTCTTAGGGGTTTATTGATGATTCAAACAAAAGCACACAGCCTTTTTGAAAACCTAAAGGAACAGGAAGGAGAAGACTGCCATGAGTACTTTAATGCCACCAAGGGCTGGTTTTATCACTTTAAATGCAGATTTAGCTTATATATGCACATATCCCTGGAAAAGTAGAAATCACAGATGCTGAAGTTTCCAAAAAATTCAAGGATGGCCTAGACAAGACAATACAAGATGAAGAATATCTACTAGAGTAGATTGGGTAATGTTTCCAACCCTCAAACACAAATAAAGATTGGATTTATAAAGACACTGATAATAAAAGGCAATACTGATGAAAACTAAAAAAAAAAAAAAATGAGGTGTTCAACTTATGTCAGAACTTATGACAGAGTCATCAGAATGGAACCTTGTCATAAATTGGGGAGTAACTGTATAGTATTAGTATAGGCTAAGGAGCTCTGGTGGTGTAGTGGTTAAGCCATTTGGTACTAACCAACAGGTTGGTTGGTCGAACCGACCTGCTACTCTGCAGAAGAAAGATGAGGGTCTGCTTCCATAAAGGCTTATAGCTTTGGAAACTCAATGCGGGTTGCTATGAGTCAGAATCGACTCAACGGTATTGGCTTTGGTTTTGGTTTTATTAACATAGGCTAGCTGCTATAACAAAGAACCAAGAACTCTTAACACGATTAAAGTTTGTTTCTCACTTTCATGATGTAGATGTTCCTGTTCTGTTGACTCTCCTAAGTGTCTTTCCTGCAAGTGAAGATTTAGGGACTTGGGATCTTTCCATCTTGTTATACCACCGTCTTCATACATGGCCCTGTAGGAAGGGGAGCAGGTATGAGATGACATCAGATACCTGTCATGGCTCAACAGAGACATCACTTTTGTTCTCATTCTGTTGGCCATACCTAGTCAACTGACTCCCATCTAGAAGAAAGAGGATGGGAAGTGTAGACGCTGGCAGGGCAGCCACTTCCCATGACCAAGGCTACATCAAAGAAGGGAAACATGAAACTTTGGTGCCAGCTGTCTCTGCCTTTGGCCTCAAAGCAATTGGGCAAAGCAATTATCCCTCTCATACCTAGAAAGGTCTACTAAACTTGTTCCATGGCAGCAATGTAGAAAGAAGGTATTTTGTAGAAAGAAATTTTATTTCTGGAATTGGAGGAAAGTTGCTCTGGTAGTATTGGCTCAGACCTAAGTGATAGCTAAGAGAAACAGAATTAGCTAAAGCAAAAAAAACCCTCAAACTTACTGCCATTGAGTTGATTCTGACTCAAAGTAACCCCCTTTGGGTTTCTGAGACAGTAAAACTTTAAGAAAGTAGATTGCCCAGTCTTCCTTCCATGGAGTGGCTGGTGGGTTTGAACTGCCAACCTTCTGGTTAACAGTCAAATGCCTCAGGCACCACGCCACCAGAGCTCCTTGCAGAATTAACTAGAGTTAGGGAAATGTTGGGAAGACTGCACTTAGCCTTCCGGTTAGCAGTCAAATGCCTTAGGCACTACATACGCCACCAGGGCTCCCACAGTGTGTTGCATTTATCATCTAATCTGTTGCTTGCCAAGTCAATTCCAGCTCATGGTGACCCATGTGTGTCAGATTAGAACTGTGCTCCCTAGGGTTTTCAATGGCTGAGGTTTTTTTTTTTTTTTTTGGAAGTACACCACTTGTGAATGGAACTGAACGTCTAACCTTTCAGTTGGCAGCCAAGCATATTAAATGCTTGTGTCACTCAGGAGCTCCCGTTACCATTTAGTTCTTATTTTCTATGGTAAAGATCTCGTGGGTAATGCGAACAATGAACACACCTGGCTGCTAACCAAAAGATCAGAAGTTTGGGTCCATCTGATGGTGCCTTGGAAGAAAGGCCTGGTGATCTACTTCTGAAAAAAATCAGAAAACTATGGAGCACAGTTCTATTCTCTCACATATGGGGTTACCATGTGTTGGAATTGACTTGATGGCAACTAGCTTTATATAATGAGTTTAGAAGCAAAAAGCCATTAAGTTGTGTGCTGAGAATCTTCTGTGGCACCCTCTAGATGCACCCTTCACCCTTGTCCATTCTGCTCTCTGCCTGAGGAAGCGCCCCTGTTGTTCCACATTAAAGACCTCCCTTGCCCTCTGGATTCCAGCTGGGCTAAGCCTTGGAAGGAATTTAGAGGAAGGGAAAAGAGAAGATCAGGAATTTATGTCCCTGGCTCCATCCTTACAAGGTAGCTTTGGGCTTGCTATATCCCTGTGCTAAAGGTTACTGTTCCTCTCAAACTCCCTGCTGTACACGGCTCTCTCTCTTTTCAGATTCTGGTGACCAGAGTATTAATGACTCTGATATTACTAGCCCAGGGTTCTTGCACCATCTGTTGTGATTCTAGATCCATCTCACCCTTTTGTTCTTAGTTCCATTATATATAAATTATTCTAATTTTACGTTGTCATTTATTTCCATTGATTGTTTTTTCTTTAATACCTGTTAGCATTATGTTTTCAGTCCCAAGTAGGCAGACCTCTGAACTAAAAGGATCTTTTTTTTTATTTGCATTTTTGACAAGTCTTAGAGACTCGGGGCTCTATCCTCCCGGACAGGGCCTTGCTAGTTTCTGTGCACGCAGTCTTGATTGTGTGTCCTTAACACCCTTCCTGTACATGCCCTTTGAAAATCTGAGCTCATCAGTACACTCCCCACCCAATCACATGTCCCTCCTCATTGCTCCCTGGATCTTCTAAAAGAGGAAATTGCTAACAAGGCAAGTGAAGGATTCATCAAACGTTATGCTTTTCGCAGAATTTAAAGTTCCATCAGATATCTGAAAAGCTGAATTAGGAAGAATCCAATACAGGAGGCAAAACTTGTTTGAAAATTCCTTGTATTACCAGAGGAATCCTTGGTTGCCTGACTTCAACTGTTCTTTGTCCATTTCTTTTTCTCCCCAATTATTTTAGAAGTCTGTATGTTTTATTATTTAGTTAGTTATACCTATTTCTATCCCAAGTCCAAGCTGAGTCATCTCCCGCCCCAGTTCTCTTGAGTCGCCCAGGAAGATTTTGTACGATATCCAGTTTCTTCTGCTAGCCTATGCATCTTTCATCTCGCCTATCTGAGAAACCACTTTCTTCTAGCCTAAACTGTTACAGAACCTCCTCTTCTTGCTCATCTTCCCTTTCCTTCTGGTTTCTTGAACTGAGTGCAGTGTAAAACAGTGGAGCTTCTGGGTCAGATAGAACTGGGATTCAGTCCTAGTTCTGCCACTTTCTAGAAGGTGTGACATTGCGTAACCAAATTCTCACTTTCTTCATTTGTAAAATGGACATAATAAAGGTTCTCAGCTCAGAGGATTATTCCGAGGTTTGAATGAGAAAATGAATGTACAATGTGTAGCACATAGTGAACAAATATTGGTCATTTTTATTAGAAATCTCTCTATGTCATCCAAATACCAGGGTTCTAGATTTGATCTACTGCTCAAGGTGGGACTTGAAGTCTTTATGTCCCTTCTGGAAGACCCCAGAAATGTTTTTGTTCATGAT
>NW_006927712.1:0-1772 GCF_000298275.1 Orycteropus afer afer | reverse complement strand
CCAACCTTCCTTCCGAGGAGTGGCTGGTGGGTTTGAACCGCCAGCCTTCTGGTTAGCAGTCAAGTGCCTTAGGCACTATGCTACCAGAGCTTGTTTTGTATATAAACTGTAAACAATTTTCAGCTATTTCATTCTCTAGTCTGGCTTCACCTTCAACTTGTCTGGTCATCTAATCATAGAAGATCTTATTGGAAAGATGGCAGTTACATAAAAAGCAACCATAGACTCATAACATTTGGATGGGAAGAGATCATTTTAAAGTCACCTGTTTTTTTTTAGCATTCTTTTGTTCATTAAAAGACAGCATTACTTTGAATGAAGATAATTGTAAAAGGCTTTCTTTTTCTATTTGTTTCTTGATAAGGCCTTGCATTCGTGTGGGCTACATTTATTCTCTAATTTTCTGTCCTACAGACTTATGCCAGCTCTTTTCCCTTCTCCATAGGGACCTGGCCCAATTTTCTGTTTCTATGGACGCTCCAATTTACATTTCAATGCTTGATGCCATGCTTGTCACCTGGTTGATGTATCTAGGTTTAGCCAACTTCAATTGTTTCTTACCCCTTTTAAACTTTTCTTATCCCTTTGTATATCATAGGACAGTGCTTTATTATTATTATTCCTGTTGAAATGTTACATTTTTGGAGCTGTAAGACCTCTAAAAATCATTTACTTTGTATCAGTTAGGGATGTTCTTGGCTGCAAGTAAAAGGGAATGCAAATAGTGATTCAAACAATAGTGATCAACTTTTTTCATGTAAAATCAAGACTGGAAATAGCTTGTCCCAGGGTTGTTTCAACAAGGAGCTCTTGTGGTGTAGTGGTTAAGGCATTTGGCTACTAGTCAGAAGGTCAGTGGTTTGAACCAACCGGCTGCTTCATGGAAGAAAGAGGAGGCAGTCTGCTTCTGTAAAGATTTACAGTCTTAGAAACCTAATTGGGGTCACTATGAGTTGGAATCAACTCGATAATAGTGAGGTTTTTTTTTTTTTTTTTTTTTTTTTTTGAGGGTTGTTTCAAAGGCTCCATAATGTCAATGAGGACTACAGTTCTCCCAATCTTTCTGTGCTGGCATTTTTAGTGTGCTTGCAAATGTTTTCTCTTAAAGTTCTAGGCAAGCTTCAATGGCTCATATTATCACAGTCTCACATTTCAGCATCCTAAGAAGGAAGTGGGTGGGCCATGTCCTAGCCTGGGTCCTCTAGAGGAGCAAAACCAGTGAAGCGTATGCTAGAGAGAGAGAGAAAGGGAGGTGGGGGTGGGAAATGGCCCACAGTTGTGGAGGCTGCCAAGTCCCAAGTCCATGGGTGAGGCATCAGGGTGGAGGCTTCTCATGACTCATGTGCTTGCAGAGGCTGACAAACCTAAAACTGGCAGGTCAGATGGGAGGCTGCTGGCTCATGTTCCAAGAACCAGAGGTCAGAGGATGACAAGTCAGATGCAGGGTCAAGAAAGAGTGAGATTTGCCCGAACATTCACATATGTTGGATGCAGGCCACACCCCCAAGGAAACATTGGCTTTTAACTGATTGGCTTTCAATGAATCAGGTTTTAACTGATTGGTCTTTTCAAGTTATTGGCTGCTTACATTAGATTACAAAATGCAGGATAAGTACATTATGTTACATTATGGAAGAGCAATCAGTATAATGTTTCCAGATTGCTCAGCATCATAGCCTAGCCAAGTTGACACATAATGTTACCCGTCACAATCCACCCTTTGTCAACCTGGCACCTGTACACATCTCCTTAAACCATAAATGATCTCTAAA
>NW_006927711.1:5595-6933 GCF_000298275.1 Orycteropus afer afer | reverse complement strand
TGAAACAACTTTATAAACTAGAAAACAATATTATATTCAATTCCTTTTGCCTTTGGTCTTAACATTCCACTCATAACTAAAATTACTTGGTCAGCACCTTTTCACCACACATTTGAATGAGATTGTCATATGCATTTGTAAAATAGTGAAATTGTCTTGTTATATTTTACATTCCATTCTGTGATCCTCTGAACTCCTAAATGATTTATTTTAATCTTTGCATTCATGAAATTTACTCTGTGTTGTCAAATACTTTGGTTTTTGACATGTATGTAGTGTCATGTGTATATTATGAAAGTACATACGGAATAGTTTCACCACCTTGAAATATCCCTTTAACTTCATATAGTTGACCCTTCCCTTCCACACCCATGGTGATACTAATCTGTTTAGTGTCTCTATAGTTTGGCCTTTCCTATAATTGGAATTCCTACAGTTTCCTGTAATTGAAATGACAACAACGTATGTAGCCTTTGCAGTGTGGCTTCTTTCACTTCTCCATATACTTCTGAGATACATTCATGTCTCTGCATGGCTTGATAACTTATTCGTTTTTAAAAATCACTGAATAATACTCTATTTACAGATGTACCTCAGTTGTTCATTCATTCATCTATTGAAGGCCATCTTGATTGCTTCCAGTGTTTTTCATAAGAATGAATAAAGCTGCTATAAATAGTCACATACAGGTTTTGTGTGAACATAGTTTTCAAATCAGTTGAATAAATACCCAGAAGGGTGATTGCTGGATTACACAGTGAGATTAAGTTCATGTTTAAGATAATTTGCTGTCAAGATTTTACCCTATTGTGTATTCCCACCAGCAATGAATGAGTTTTTGTTTCTCCACATACTTATTAGTGATTGATATTGTCAGGTTTTATTTGATTTTGCATTTTAGTCATTATGATACGTATACAACCAAATATTTTAATGCTATGGAATATGTTTTTTAGTAACAAGGCATAATATTCAGAAAAATAGAAAATAATATAGAGTATAGGAATTATAATGTTGAATAAGTTGGGTTCTCTAGACCTGAACCCCAAAGACAAAATATTGCCTGAAAGCAATTTATTAGGAAGTCTTCCCACTAAACTATCATTGGAATGGTTAGGAAGTAGAACTGGAAAGTGAAATAATCCATGCAGGTAACAGTATCAAATTCCTCTGAAGGGAAAATTTGGTTTAACCCCAGAGGGAAAAGAGGTGTCACTTCCAGAATGACTCTGTGAAAAATTTGGTAAATCTCACTGAAGTGAAAGAATTTAATCTGCTTCATTTTAAAACTTACTATAAAATTAGAATAAATGAGACAGCCTGTCATGGGCATAAACA
>NW_006927711.1:2006-2901 GCF_000298275.1 Orycteropus afer afer | reverse complement strand
TTTAGATATCTTCAACAAATTGAGAGACAGATCAAGGAAAACACAGAGAAAACCCTAGAATAATTTTGGAAGACAATACAAGAAAAAAATGGCAAATGAAAAATTAGAAAGGATACAAAATCTACACACAGAAATCCAAAAGATTAATACTAAATTTTCAGAAATAGATAAGGCATTGAATATGTAAAGGAGCAGAATTAAATCAATGGAAGACAGAATTAGGGAGATTGAATGCAAATGCCCAAATATTTCTTTGGAAAGTGATAAATCGGAAAAAATATCAAAACAAAATGAAGAAACCCTATGGTTCATGTGGGATACCATCAAATCCAAAGGAATAATCTATGTGTAATAGGAATTCCAGAACAAGAAGAGACAAATAAAACCACAGAGAAAATTGTCGAAGATTTGTTGGAAGAGAATTTTCCCGTTGTGATGAAAGACGAGAATATATCCATTCAGGAAGTCCAACAAACCCCAAACAGGAAAGACCCCAAAAGAAAATCACCCAAACATATCATCATTAAACTTACCAAAAATAAGACAAAGAAAGAATCATAAGAGCAGCATGGAAAAAATGAAAAGTAACCTACAAGGGGCAACCAGTAAGACTAAGGTCAGATTTCTCGACAGAAACCATGCAGGGAAGAAGACAATAGGATGGTATATATAAAACCCTGAAAGAGAAAAATTTCCAACCAAGAATTATGTACTGAGCAAAATTGTCCTTCAAATATGACGATGAAATTAGGACATTTCCAGATAAGAAGAAATTAAAGGAATTTGTTAAAATTAGACCTAACTTACAAGAAATGCTAAAGGGTGCCCTTTGGACAGAGAAGCAACAAACAGCCAACAACACACATGATGATGTAACCCAGAAACCAGCCCAGCT
>NW_006927711.1:0-513 GCF_000298275.1 Orycteropus afer afer | reverse complement strand
GGGTGACAACAGTAGAATTACCAAGATTGATGATAGCCAGGTGTTGGAGGAAAAAATACATGTGGGTTTGAAGTCGAGAGTCCACACTGGTCAGGATGATGATGGTCAGGTTCCCTGTCACGGTCAGCCCATAGATCACCAGGAAGACAAAGAAAAGGGGAACCTGGAGCTCCGGACAGTCTGAGACCCCCATGAGAATGAACTCAGTCACCTGGGTGAGATTTTTCAGGAGACATGTTTGTGACTTCATCTGTTTGGAGAATAAAAGGAAAAGTGGTTATAGATTTTAAGGAATTATACCATAGAACTGTCATTATATGGCAAAGTCAATTCCTTGTGTGAAATTTTCCTTAATCTTGCATCATTCTAAGTGAGTTATTGAACTGAAGTCCCTAGTTCTGATAAAAAAACATTCCAGGAATTTTTTAAACTTTATTCTTCTATGGATCATAATCTTAAAGTTATCCTATACTTTTTCACAATCATTTGGGAGAAAGTATATGTATGGTAAAT
>NW_006927710.1:4740-6681 GCF_000298275.1 Orycteropus afer afer | reverse complement strand
CCTAAAAAAAAAAAAAAACACAAAAAAAATAAAAATAAATAAAATTGTCTGCATGGAAAACTCTTGCCAAGTAATAAACTCAAGCTTGCAAAATAGGAAAGACTCAAAAGCAGTAAGTATTAAACAAAATCCAGTAAGTTCACAAGCTTGAATATTGTATTACTTTGTGATCTTGGAAGGAACTGTCTGCTTCCAATGTCATCTGCTTCTGGCCACAAAGATGCTTACCTTTTAATTTATGTCTTCCTATCTACTTCCATAGTGATACTGCCTCAGAAACCCAAGGAGGGGTCGCTATGTGTTGGTCTGACTCTACAGCACATAACAACTCAACAATATAGGCACACAACAACAACAACATTATAGGTTGAACAGGAGCTCTGGTGGAGCAGAGCCTAAGGCACTTGACTGCTAACCAGAAGGCTAGTGGTTCAAACCCACCAGCCACTCCTCAGAAGGAAGGGTGGGCAATCTACTTCCATAGAAGTACTGCCTCAGAAACCAAAGGAGGGGTTGCTATGAGTCGGATCCAGCTCGATGGCAGTGAGTTTGGTTTTTGGTTTACAGGTTGAACTGTTCTGGTAAAAGCTTTAACCTTCTTAGTTGGGATAGGTGATCCAAGTCTTAATTCCCTGCAATTTAGTGGCACAATAGTTATTGAGAGGGACCAAATATGGTCCTTTCCTGAGACTGAAGTGAATCCTTCAATTGGTATTTTTTCCAATATATGTAGTCACCTTGCTCAATAGAAAATAGTCTAGGAAATTCTAAGTTTTGTTTATTAAAGGCTTCTTTAACCTGAGACAAGTACTGTTTGGAGTACTACATTAAGGATTAGCAATATTTTAGTATTTCAGGTCGAATTAAATAGGAATCACAGCAAGTTGAAAAATAAGAGAGAACCATAGGCTTTCCAGTAGTAATTTCATATGGAGTTAATTTATAAGGTACAAATGGAGCAGTTCCTAAATTTAGAAGGATTAAGGGAGAATGTAGTGAAATTTCTGCTGGGAGGCAGAAGGTGCATCTGCAGAACTCTGATATTGTAATTCCTCATTTTGTTCAGTTAATTTAGAAATAGTGTATTTCAATGAGGGAATTTTACTATCTTGATGGCTTTTTAGAAGCTTAATGATGCCGATTAAAATAGCTATGTCATTATTTTTGTTTAATTCAAGAGTTTCTCCTTTCTAATTTACCACACAGAAATACAAGTTTAGACAATTCAAATGAACCCCAAAGTAGCCACATATTTTCCACATTGTCCTTGGTGAGGTTATGCCAAACAGATAAACACAAACAAGTGGCAGAGCCATAGAGTTTGTCCATATATCGGGCAGGAGTCCCAGACAGGAAATCTGCATTGCCCCTAGATATGGCATTTCCCATTTAAAAGTAGGGTTGAGTTTGTTTAAATTTTAGGATTCTCAGACACAGCAAATTCCTAATGGGAATTTCTGGAGGGTTTGGACAGTGTATTGTTTAAACACAAATATTCCTTTTGTTGTATGAACTTTTGCTTGTATGTGGCAGACAAACTGTGGCCTGTCTCATGACCTAGCCTGTCCTATCACAGGAGACTTTAACTGCCTCTAGGGTATGCAATAACCCTATTGGCATTTATTGCTCAACCAGTGCCTGGTTTTCATTGTGGCTTATGTAGTCTGAGATTCTGCAAACTTGAAAACTTCTAGGACAGCAATATACAACACTAACATGTGTCAATTTATGACACCATGAACTCTGTCAAAATCTTAGCTAGGACAGTAGCTTTCCTAGAACCTCACACTACTGTTCATGGAGGCAAAATTTGGCAAAAATTCTTTCAAAGCTAAAATGAAAACAGACAAAACAAAATGAAACAGAAAGGATGATATAAAACTAAATCCTTCAATAAACCTTGAAGAACTCATACATGAAGATGCAGAGTTCATTTCAAGA
>NW_006927710.1:1881-4250 GCF_000298275.1 Orycteropus afer afer | reverse complement strand
TACCCACAAGTTTCCTGGAACAATTTTGAAAAATAATCTTCACAGCACATCTTGATATCTGTAGGCATGTCTTAATCTATGTGGCACATCTTAACACTTAGCGAGCAATTCTTGACCTAGTTAGCGAGTTTTCAGAGAATCACAAAGCAGAAGTAACTACTGAGAAACAATCAAGTTAACAGGAATGGGGTCATGGACAAAATAGGGTCAGGCCTACACTTCAGTCAAAACCCTCAGTCTTGTCAAGTGCCTTGGATTTTAGACTGCTCCTTGTCACTTGCATGCAATATTAATTATACTGTTCCATAATTTGTACATTGTGTTGGATCACCTTTCTTTGAAATAGACACAAATGTGCCTCTCTATCAGACAATTGTCAGGTACCTATCTTCCAAATGTCTTGTCATAGATGAATGAGCACTTCCAGAACTGCACCTGTTTATTGTAATATCCCATAGTGCCTAAGGTATTTGACTGCTAACCAGAAGGCTGGCAGTTCAAACCCACCAGCCACCCCTCGGAAGGAAGATTGGGCAGTCCACTTCCATAGTGATACTGCCTCGGAAACCCAAGGAGTTGGATCCGACTCAACGGCAGTGAGTTGTTGTTTTTTTTTTATTGCAGTATCCCAATTGGTATACTGTCAATTCCTGGACCCTTGCTTTTTGTCCAGTGCCTCAGTGGAGCTTGAATTTCTTCCTTTAATATCATCAGTTCTTGATCATATGCTATCTCCTGAAATGGATGAACATTGAACAATTCTTTTTTGGTACAGTGACTCTGTGTATTCCTTCCATCTTCTTTTAGATGCTTCCTGCATTGTTCAATATTTTGCCCATAGAATCTTTCAATATTATAATTAGAGGCCTGACTTTTTTCTTTAGTTCCTTCCACCCTGAGAAATGCTGAGTACATTCTTCCCTTTCGGTTTTGTAACCCCAGATCTTTGCACATTTCATTATGATCATTGACTTTGTCTTCGTGAGCTGCTTTTTGAAATCTTCTGTTCAGCTTTTTTATCTTGTTATTTCTTCCATTTGCTGTAGCTCCTCTCCATTCAAGAGAAAGTTACAGAGTCCCTTCTGACATCAGTTTTTGTCCTTTCTTTCTTTCCTGTGTTTTTAATGACCTCTTGCTTTCTTCATGTATGATATGTTTGATGTCATCCCACAACTCATCTGTTCTTAGGTAATTGGTGTTTAATGCATCAAATCTATTCTTGATATAGTTTCTAAATTCAAGTGGAATATAATCAAGGTGAGATCATAATAATGAATATAGTGTTCCTTCATTATAGACGACCGGGCATCACTCTCCCTTAACCAAGTGACAAGCTTATCTTCATTGATAATGGGATACTCTATTGTTACATACTCCTGTTGTTGTTGTTGGGTGAATTGTCCTAATGTCGTGCAATAAGAACTCTTGCAATAGTATAGACAAATGATAGATAGATCGATCAATAGACAGATTACCTGTGAAGAATTCTTGCCCAAAAGGCAAACTTGAATCTAAATAGAATTAGCCTCTAATCTAAATTGAAAATAATTTAGACCCAAAGCTTGTAGAAAATATGGAAGACAGAGAAGTAAGTCAAAGGACAACATGGGAAATCCAAAATGTGGGACCTTCTACCAGAAAACTTGCCTATAATCTTCAAAAAGGTCAACATCACTTAAAAGTACTTGGAGAGATCAGTGTAGGTTAAAAGACATTAAAAAGCTAAAATAAATATCTTGTTGTTAGCTGTCATTGAATTGGCTCCTGACTAATGGTGACTCCATGAACCATGGAATGAAATGCTGCCCAGTCTAGTGTCATCACCATAATCAGACCACTGTGTTCCATAGGGTTCTCATTGTTTAGTTTTCAGAAGTAGGTCACTGGTCCTTTCTTCCTAATAAACAAAGACAGTGGGTAGATACTGACTGGTCAGTGGTTTCAGAAAAGCTATTAAATGCATTCTTGGGACAGTTAAGAAAATTTGAATATAGATATTAAATAATATGGAATCTTTGTTAATTTTCTTAGATGTGATAATAGTTTTGTGGTTCTCCAAGAGAGTGTCTTGTTCTTTAAAAAAAAAAAAAAAAAGAACAAACTCACTGCTGTCAAGTTGGATCTGATTCATAGTGACCCCTCCTTGGGTTTCCGGGGTGGTATCTCTATGGAAGTAGATTGCCCAATCTTCCTTCTGAGGAGTGGCTGGTGGGTTTGAACAACGAGCCTTCTGGTTAACAGTCACATGTCTTAGGCACTGTGATAGTTGGAGCTGTGTGTCAACTTGGCTGGAACACAATTTTGTGTGGTTTAAACTGTTGTGATGTGGTTATTCCCATGATGGGATCAGATGATTATGTTTTGAGCAG
>NW_006927710.1:0-1321 GCF_000298275.1 Orycteropus afer afer | reverse complement strand
GCTTTACTGGTTTTGTTTCTCTAGAGAGCCCAGTCTAACACATTTGGTACCAGGAGTGGTTCTAGAGAGACAGAATCATAAGGATGGGCTCCCTAAATTGGTTCTACATTTTGATTAATCTTAAAGACACTAGTGACCCTGCTTCTGTTAGTAAAGAGGGCCCTGCTAATCCATGGCATGAGGTAGCAACATTAATATGCAATATAGCACCACCAATAGATCAAGTACTTGTGAGAAGTGATGCTCTGGGTTATTGCATATTTGATACATTTTTGCAATTTTGTCAGCATGAGGAGTATAAGGAAGCTCTTTGGTTGGTCCTACTTAACTAGACAAAGTGGTGAAAGAGTGAGATGAGCTCAGAGCTGCTGAGTCTCGGCTTAAGTGCCGCATAAAAGACCTCAGTGTTTCCAGTTGTGCTCTGAAAGAATGCCTTATATCTTCTAGTAAACAGAGCTGATATTGCTGAAAACAAACCCAGAGTCTTACTGTAAGGGTGGCTGAATTACAACACCAATTAAATTGCCAACACAGAATGGTGTCTAACGTTAAAGTGAGGGCACTGATTGGGAAAAAATGGGATCCTGAAACCTGGAATGGGGACATATGGGCAGATAGTCAGGAAGATCAGGATATGGAGCTTGTAAATTCTGCTGAATACCTTCCATCTGAAGAGATTACTGTAAAACCATTATCCCCACCACCTCAGTTTGATGGGATTAGCCCAACTGTTCCTGCTGGGTCATTGCCTGAGGTAGAGGCAATGGAAGACATCCCTGAATGTTCTCAGGAACTGCCTCAACCACCCATTGTTATTGTTAGACCTATAATTAAAGTTAAGTCCAAGCGAGTCCCCAAAGGTGAAATAAAAGTGTGACTGAGGAGGTGGTATGCTACACCTGAAAAGACCTACTTTATTTTGCTAACATGTACAGACGGAAACGTGGAGAATATGTATGGGAATGGCTACTGAGGGTGTGGGATAATGGTGCAAAGAATGTAAGACTGGATCAGTCTGAGTTTATTGATTTAGGCCCTGTAAGTATGGATTCTTCATTCAATGTTTCAGCTCAAGAGGTTAGGAAAGGATCTAATAGTTTATTTGGTTGGCTTCCTGAGGCATGGATCATGTGGTGGTCTACCTTAAGGCAAGTTGAAGTACCAGACTTACCTTGGTATAATGTAGAAGAAGGTATCCAGAGGCTTAGGGAAATTGGCCTGTTAGAATGGATTTCTCAGATTAGACCCCTAGAGCCAGAAATGGAGAGTCCAGAAGACATGCCTTTCACCAGTACTGTGAGGAATAAATTTGTGAAGGGAG
>NW_006927709.1:5250-6860 GCF_000298275.1 Orycteropus afer afer | reverse complement strand
GTATTCTACTGTATGATGAATGTAGCATTTTAAAACATTTGGAAAAGAAATTTTCAATAGAAAATTGAAAATAGGGGTAGTTTCATAGCCTTTTTTGAAAAAAAAAAAGATAATAAACCTATTCCTTCTACAGAACTCTGGGTTAACTCCAAAGGGATAGAACTCCAAAGTACAATGGAAAAATTTAGAAAAGCCAAAAACTTAGGTGACTTCCATGGAATGGGGAAGACATTTCCAACTATTCAAAATTCTGAAGCTGTAACAAAGATTGATTCTGTCTAATACAAGGGAGGTGAGGAGGCAAAAATGAAAACAAGTATTGTATTTAATATTACAAACAAATGGCTAATCTCCCATTTATAAAAAGATTATTTATACTATAAGGAAATCAAAATACTGGTAAGAAAAAAAGACTAATAGTCAAATAGACACAGGGAAAGATAAATAATTCACAGAACAGGGTCTACAAATTGTTCTCAAATACATGAAAGGATGTGCAACTTCACTCAAGATAAATAAAGTTAGAATTATAGGGAATATGTACTACAGTAACTTGTATAAAAATAGAATAAAAAACTGGTAGAAAAATAAGCACATAAATGGAATAGAATTAAGACTCTAAAAGTAAACCTACATATCTGTGGTCAACTGATTTGTGAAAGAATGTTAAGTCCATTTAATGGGGAAAGAAGTCTCTTCAATTAATGGTGCTGGGGAAATTGGATTTCCACATGGAGAAAAATGAAACAGGATCCATGACACACACCACAATAAAAAGAAGGAAATCCAGAGTGAATGAAGGATCTAACTGTGAAAACTAAAACTACGAAATTAGAAGAGAAAGCAGAGGCAATGCTGTCAGGCGTAGTTTTTAACTACTGATTATCTAAAAAACAACAGAAGCACAAATAACAAAAACAAAATAAATAAATGAGACCTCATAAAAATTAAAAATGTTTCTACATCAAAAGATTTTACAAAAAAAAAATGAAAAGGCAAGCTATTAGCCAGGCAAATATCTCTGGAAACAATATATTTTTATAAGAATCTAATAAACGAAAATACACATAAAACTTTAACAATAAAAAGACAATCATAAAATGGTGAAAGGACTTGAATACACACTTCAACAAACAGAACTTTCAAATGGGCACCAAACATGAAAAGATGCTCAGTGTCATTGGCCATCACAGAGAAGCAAATCAAAACCACAATGGGATGGTTTCATTCCTACTAGGATGGCTGCCCCACAACTTGTCTGTCAGTTTGTCATATTGTTGTGGATTTTAGTGTTGCTGTGAGATTGGAAGCTATGCCACCAGTATTTCAAATACAAGCAGGGTATTCCCCATGGTGGACACACTTCAGCAGAGCTTCTAATCTAAGACAGCCTGGGGAGGATGGGGCCACCCACTTCTGAAGAAAAAAAAAATGGCCCTGAAAACCTTATGAATAGCAGTGAAACACTGTCTGATATATTACAGGGAAACTTTATGAACAGCAGTGCAATATTGTCTGGAATAGTGCCAGAAGATGAGCCCATCAGGTTGGAAGCCACTCAAAATAGGACTGAGGAAGAGCTTCCTCCTCAAAGTAGAGTTGACTTTAAT
>NW_006927709.1:2028-3345 GCF_000298275.1 Orycteropus afer afer | reverse complement strand
AATGGCTCACACACTTATAGAAGCTGGCAAGTCCAAAGTTCTTGGATCAAACGTCAAGCTGGAGGCTTTTCCTGACTCATGCAGCTGCAGGGGCTGAGAAGCTCTAGATTGGCAGGCAGTATATGGGCTGTTGACTCTAATGAATGACAAATCCAAGATCTCCAGGCCAAATGGTGGATTTTTCACTCATGGACAGTTGTAGGCAGCACAACAGAATCCCCATCCAGAGAAGAATGTCTCTTTTCCCAGGATGTCCATAAATATACTGGAAGCAGGCTACACCCCTAGGGTAACTCCCTCTTAACAGATTGGCTGCTCAAAACATAATCATCTGATCCCATCATGGGAAGAACCACATCACAACATCTTAATCCACACAGAATTGTGATCCAGCCAAGTTGACACACAGCTCCAACTATCACAGCTGCCTTAGGGATATGGTCTTATTCCCATAAAACAGCTCTGAGAAAGGTCTCTGAGCTTTTTGGCACATCTGGATCCTGCTTTTGGCTGAACCTTCATCTCAATGCCCTGCCATGTTGTCTGCTGATCTTGAGAGTGTTTCTAGACTTGAACAAGTGGCCTGTCATGTTGCATAATAATTTTGGGATTGTGCCATCTTACTAGTTGCCATTGCATTTGTCAGCCTCAGCAGCCAGCAGCTGCCTGAGTTAAAGAGAATCCTCCAGCTTCATGGGCCGGGAGCAGGAGGCAGAGCTGAAGCCCAAGATTGAGGGGCTTTAACCCAGATCCTAGAGCTGGCCCTTTGAGCTCAGACTTCTAGACTCCTAAACTATAAGAGAATACATTCCTGTTTGTTAAAGACATACATTTGTGGTATTTCTGTCACAGCAGCACTAGAGAACCAAAACAGAATTATAGTGAAATGTGAAAATACCTGGAGTTAGAATACCAAAAGGGAAGACCTCACTTGGCATTTCTCAAGATTAAAGAACTAAAGAAAAAATTCAAGCTTCAAATTGCGACATTAAAGGATTACATGGGCAAAATACTGAATGATGTAGAAAGCATCAAAAGAAGGTAGCATGAGTTGTTGGACCCATGGGCTTGGGACCATGGTTGTAGGGGACATCAAGCTCAATTGACATAACAGACTACAAAAAACGTTGTTCTACATCCTGCTTTGGTGAGGAGCACTTGGGATCTTAAATGCTTGCAAGCTGCCATCTAAGATGCAACCATTGGTTTCTCATGCAGAGCAAAGAAGAATGAAGAAAACCAAAGACACCTGGAAACAATTAGTCCAAGGGACTAGTGGCTCATGCAAACATCAGCCTACATAACTATGAGACAGAA
>NW_006927709.1:0-788 GCF_000298275.1 Orycteropus afer afer | reverse complement strand
AACTTCCAGAAATTCAACCTGGATTCAGAAGAGGACATGGAATAAAGGACATCATTGCTCATGTCAGATGGAGTTTGGCTGAAAGCAAAGAATACCAGAAAGGTGTTTACCTGTGTTTTGTTGTATGCAAACCATTCAACTGTATGGATGTAAACAAATTATGGATAAAACTGAATAATGGGAATTCCAGAACACGTAAATATGTTCATGAGGAGACTTTATATAGACCAAGAGGCTGTTGTCCAAATAGAACAAGGGGTTACTTTATGGTTTAAACTTGGGAAGGTGTGTGTCAGGGTTGTATCCTTTCACCATACTTAATTCAATATGTATGCTGAGCAAACAATCTGAGAAGCTGAACTAAATGAAGAAGAATACAGCATTGGGATTGGCGGACGACTCATTAGCAACGTGCGATATGCAAACAACACAACTTTGCTTGCTGAAAGTGAAGATAACTTGAAGCACTTACTGATGAATATCACAGTCAAAAGTCTTCAGTATGGATTACACCTCACCATTAAGAAAACACAGATCATCACAAGTGGACCAATAAGCAACATCACAATAAATGGAGATTGAGGTGGTCAGTGATTTCATTGTACTTGGATCCACAATCAACACCCATGGAAGAAGCAGTCAAGATATCAAAGGTTGTATTGCACTGAGCAAATCTGTTGTAAAAGACATCTTTAGGGGCAAATTTAAGGGCCCTAATATGTGGCATAAATAGACTATCAAGCATAACTCAAAATGCACAAACAGCAGAAGAGAAACCAGATGATTGG
>NW_006927708.1:0-6652 GCF_000298275.1 Orycteropus afer afer | reverse complement strand
TGACCAGGTTTACTGCTCTGATAGAGCCTGGTGGAACCATTGAGACTATGGCCCCTAGCTCCCCTTTAGGTCTGGAATTGAATCCACTCCTGTGGCCTCCAGCCAAACAAAAGACAGGCATATGAGCTGAACATTTACATTAGGTAGACACACCCCTTGGAGAGAACAATCATGGGAGAATAGAAGGACTGTGTATGCACAGAGAGATGGCTCAGGGGGCAGGAGTGCCTGGAGGGGAGGACACAGGGAAGAGGTAACTATGCAAAGGATGTGGGAAGAGAGCTGTTGCATTGTGGGAGATTACAGTCAATGTCATGAGATAAAGTGTATGTGAAGTGCTGTATGGAAGATAAATTTGCTCTGTCAACTTTCACCCAAATCACAATAATTTTTTTTAAAACAATCTCCTTAAAGGGTTAAAGAGTGAAGATGTCACTTTGAAGATAAAAGTGTGCCTGACCCAAGCCTTAATCTCATATACATGTGAGAGCTGAACAATTAATAAAGAAGACTACAGAAGTATTGATGCATTTGAATTGTGGTGTTGGTGAACAGTCTGGAATGTGCCATGGACTGCCAGAAGAATGGACCTATCTATCTAGGAGGAAATACATCTGGAATGCTCCTTAGAAGTGAGAATGGCCAGACTTTGTCTCTTATACTTTGGTAATGTTATCAGGAGGGGCCAGTCCCTGGAGAAGCATATCCTGTTTGGGAAAGCAAATGGTCAGTGAAAAAATGGAAGACCCTCAAGAGAAAGATTGACATAGTGGCTGCAAAAATCAAGCATATCAAGGATTGTGAGGACGTTGATGGACCAAGCATGTTTCATTCTGTTGTACATGAGGTTACTGTGAGTCAAAAGGGACTCAACAGCACCTAATAATAACAACGATAAATCTTTACAGAAGTAGAATGCCACATCTTTCTCCCACAGAGCGGCTGGTGGTTTCAAACTACTGACCATTTGGTTAGCAGCCCAATACTTTAACTACAGCACCACCAGAGCTCCTTAAGAGATACCCAAACCAAAAAAAAAAAAAAAACCCAAGTCCACTGCCATTGAGTCAATTCTGACTCATAGTGACTACAATTGAGTTTTCGAGGTGGTAAATCTTTATAGAAGAAGATTGTCCAGTTTTGCTTCCATGGAGTGGCTAGTGGATTTGAACCACCAACCTTTTAGTTAGCAGTCAGATGCCTTAGGCACTGTGCTTCCAGAGCTTCTAAGAGATCCCCAGGGCTATCAAAACCTGACATAGTCTAGGAAGAGTCTTTCCCCAGACAGAGCATAACCCTGCCTGTGCCCTGAATTTGGACTTCTAGCCTCCGGAAGTGTGAGACAATAAGTTTCTGTTCTTTAAAGCCACTCAGCTTTGTGGGAGAGACAAAGACACTACCCAAATAATGTAAACTGTTCTGGTTGTTAGGTGTTGTCAAATTGGCTTCCACTCATAGCTACCCTGTGTACAACAAAACAAAACAAAACACTGGCTGGTCCTGCACCATCCTCATGATCTTTGCTATAAATGAATGTTAATGGTAGAGTAGAAAATCAAACAGTCAAATATCACACAATGGAATACTACACAGCAGTGGGAATAAATAATCCCAAAATAAATAGCATGGATGACTCTCACAAACAAGGTTGAGTGAAAGAAGTCAGATCCACAAGGGTATGTACTATTTTCTTGAGTTTTAAATGAAAAATATAGCACATATTCATTAGAAGTTCAAACACTAGAAAAATATTTAAAATACAATAGAACATCATGTCTTACGCTGTTCCCCAATCCCACTGTAATCAATTTGCCTTATATTTTATCTAGACCTTTCTCTATGTGATTAGCTTCTTGTATTTGTTCTTCTGTGAATTGTATGTTCATCTTTCTTGATATTTTTTGGTCACCTTTGGACATAATTCTCTTATTTACTATGTTTGTTATTTTCTAAACAGCAAAAGATCTTTGTTTTCTTCACCTAGAAATAGTCCTGGAACATAGTAGGTACTCAACAGAGATTTGTTGAGCTGATGAATCTGCTTCCCAAGCTGACAGGTAAAGCATCAGCAGTGAGGACGCTCAGAGAAAGACAGTCTCCACAGCAAATCATTTCCAGCTGATGGCAAAGCCTCATTCGAGCCAGGATTCAGCACCAGCATCTTTTGGACAGCTCTGGAAGCCAAACATTCCAGGAACCTTTCCTCTAGGACCCAGTTTCCGACCGGAGCCGTTTGTGATGCTCCTGCCGCTCAGAGGGAGGTAACTACTTTCCAGTGCCTACAAAAGAGGTGCGCTCTCAAGATGACTGGCAGCCTCCTCCGCCAATAAGAGCAAGGAATTGGGCTAGCGGCGCTAGGGACGACCAATCGGCAGGGTGTGGGCGTGGCGGGAGGAAGCGGCGCGCTAAGCTGGGGCTCCTCCGGGAGTCACGGCTGGAGGGTCGCGACGGTGCGACGGTTGAACGGAGGGGGCCTTTGGCTGGCGGGCGAGGGACCCAGTAGAGGTACGTGGAGGATGAGGGCTCAGGGCGGCGGGGCGGAGTGGGGCCCGCCGGCCGGCATCGGTGGGCCGGCGCCGGTGGGCCCTGGAGACCCAGCCTGCTTTCCCGCCCACGAACCGCGGCCCGGAGTCCCGCGTCCGGCGCTGGTTTGACATTCTTTGCGAGATTTTAATTTGCTTCTGGCTCCCTGAACCTAGCGTGAACCGGCTCTTCTCGGGTGGGCCTCTCCCTCCGCGGGGTTCCTGGTGTATCGCGGGGCACACAGCAGGCACTCAGTAAGTGCCGAATGAATGAATGACTCTGCTTGGGCCAGCCCAGTCAGCCCTCTGTGTAAGAGCGTTCTGACCACCTCACTTGCAGATTGAGACACCTAACAGGTCTTTAGTGGGCGCCTACTGTGTACCAGGCTCTGCGCTGGATGCTGCTGGGGAGTCGGGCGTGAGCAAGACAGATTCCCTGCCCCCGCGGAGTTCACAGTCTAGAGGGATGACGGCTTTAAACTTAGTATATAGTTCCCTGTGGCACAGAAGTCCATGAATGATGCAAACGGTTAAGCCTCCCGAAGTTGGTAGGGCGAAGGCGCCTTCCAAAAGTTCACAGCTTTGAAAGCCCTGTGGGTTCTACTCTGTCACCTGGGGTTACTATGAGTCTAAATCCATTCAAAGGCCACGAACAACAACAACGCAAGGGAAGGGCATGGGGGAGGCTTCTCTAAGCCCTGACATCCAACCTGCGACCTGGATGAAGTGAGGGAAAAGCCACGAGAAAAACTAGGTGGTGGCGGTGGACCCAGGACAGAGGAGCAGCAGAGGTCTTTTGTAATAACGGTGGCTTTTGGGGGGTACAGGGCAAAGCTTGCTCCGTGTTGGCCCATTGGGTCATTTAAGGAGGTCCTTGTCAGGGTCTGCATACTTCAGCTCGTTTCTTTGTTCAGCCAGAGGTTACTGAACATCTGTTCTGTATCAGACTTTGAGGTAGGTGCAAGGGATACAGTTTAGAGCAGGGGTCGGCCAGGGGAGGCCCTTCTGAGGGGTCCTACAGGCAGTGAACCGAAAGACTAGAAGGAAGCATATTGAGAACATCAGGAACAGGCATGCTCTAGGCAGAACAACCTGTGTCAAAGCCCTAGGCACGAGGGGACTGGGTACGTTCAAGGGCCAGAAGAGCCAGCATGGGTGAGGTGAGGCAGGAGCAGGTCACACAGAGTCTCGGGATAGAGTCTGGGTTTATTTAAGGGCAGTGAGAAGCCACTGGAGCATCACGGTGTGCTAGAAGGTTCTGCAACAAGGGAAACGCCCTCTCTGTGCCGCCTAGCACAGCAGCCGCTGGACTTTGCAGCCATTAGGCCCCTGTGGCTGCTGAACTCTTGGGATGTGGCTAGTGTTACTGAGGTTCTGAATCTGGCATTCCGTTTCAGTGAACTTAAGCAGAGCCCTGTGGCCAGTGGCTACTGTCCTGGACAGCGCAGCCCTGGAGAACTGTCTGTAGGAGTCAGTGATGTGCAGCAGGCCCAGAGAGTGGGTCTTAGTTGGAGTTTTCTAGAGAAAAGAACCCATAAGGTATATATATACACGTGGAGCCCTGGTGGTGCAGTGGTTAAGTGCTTGGCTGCTTGCTGAAAGGTTGGCTGTTCAAACCCAGCAGCCACTCCACAGGAGAAAGATGTGGCAGTCTGCTTCCATAAAGATTACAGCCTTGGAAACTTTGTGGGGCAGTTCTACTCTGTCGGAATCAATTGATGGCAGTGGTTTACACACACACACACACACACACACAAGCAAACCCTGTTGCTGTCCAGTCAATAGGCATTTCTTCTGAGGCCCCTCTAGATGGACTCCTCCCTCCATGCATATAAAACCCATTGCTGTCAAGTAAATTCTGACTCATAGTGACCTTATAGGGCATAGAAGAACTGCCTCATAGGGTTTCCAAGGCTGTAAATCCTTGTAGAAGCAGACTGTCACATCTTCCTGTGGAGCAGCTGGTGGGCTCAAACTGCTGACCTTTTAGTTAGCAGCCAAGTTTGTAACAACTATGCCACTAGGGTTCCACTTGTGTGTATGTATGTGTATATATATAATACAGAGTAGTGCTTGACCAAACAGCAGGGCCCCAGAGCTGGTTGATACACAACATTCACCGTCCCGGCAGGGTGACGGACGTGGTCCGTGGAGCTGGCTGGACTGGCCAACAAGTAAAGTGCTTTCCCCTGGTGTTTCACAGTTGCTGGACTGAAGCATGAGCCAGATAGCGTGTGGCAGGACCCGGTAGTGCCTCGTGGACCTGGAGCGTGCCACCACCCATGGTTGGGGAGCGCGGTGGCTGGAGCAGCCTGGGCCGCCGCCATGGTGAAGCTGCTGGTGGCCAAGGTCCTCTGTATGGGGGGCGTGTTCTTCTTCATGCTGCTCGGCTCCCTGCTCCCCGTGAAGCTCATCGAGACCGACCTTGAGAAGGCGCACCGCTCCAAGAAGATCCTGTCCCTCTGCAACACCTTCGGAGGCGGGGTCTTCCTGGCCACCTGCTTCAACGCTCTGCTGCCCGCCGTGAGGGAGAAGGTGAGGGCCCTGGTTGTGGCGGCAGCCCCCAGCACTGAGCTCTGTAGGGGCCTTGGTATTTAAGGGTGACATTTGAGTTGGTAGCCTCACCTCTTGGGCCTGAGTCTCCTGGTGCTCCCACAACAGAGATACCAGAAGGAGGTGGCTTTCACCAACAGAAAGTTTTTCTCGTGGTTGGGGAAGCTGGGAGTCCGAGTCCAGGGTGCTGGCTCTCTCAGCTCTGGGGAGAGGTCCGTGGCTCTTTCAGCTTCTGTCCCTGGTTCCTTGGTGATCTCCACGTGGAGTCTGTCTCCTTCATCCGTGCTTCCTGGCCTCTGTACCTCATCTGCTCGCAGGAGTGAGTGGCCTATGGCACACCTTGACATGGCCTCCTTAACACCACCTTAACATCTCCTTAAGACCATAGCTCCATCCCAGGCAGATCATCCCCACCAGTGCAGGGTTCAGATTTACAACACGGGGGGATACTGTACAGTCCACCTGGTGGCATGTGCTGCACACTAGACCCAGTTCCCAGCCGTGGGCCAGTTGGACCTCCTGCCCTGGGCTGCAGACCCTGTCTCTGGGTGGCTGGTGGGGTGGTCTCTCTTCAGCACCTGTCATAGTCGGCTGTCACTGTATCAGATCCCAGCAAACAGCATCTCACACCACCACAGGTTTCTTATCTCAAAGTTTGGTGGCTTTTTTTTTTTTCCTCATTTCTTCCCATCTCAGCCTCCAGTAACCACTAACCCACTTTCTGTCACCAGGTCTTTGGGTTTGTGGTTTTTTGTTTTTTTTTCATTGTGATTTAGGTACAAGTTTACAGAGCAAATTCATTTTCCACACAGCAGTTCGTACACATTTTGTTTCATGACATTGACTGCAATCCCCACAGTGTAGCAGTTCTCTTCCCACTTCCTTCCCATAGTTACCTGTTCCCTGAGTCCTTCCCTCCCATGAGTCCTGCCCCCTGAGCCGTGTGGCTGGTATTTGTCTCTCTTGGACGTTTCGTGCTGTATTTGTCCTGTGTGAGTCCAGCTGCTTTCCCTAGGCGTGATGTTTTCACACTTCATGTTCTCTGGGGGCAGAATCACCCCGGCTCCCAAAGTCAATAGCATTAAGTATTTGGAAAAGAAACTGAGTCCGCTCCCTGCTCACAGCATGTGCCACAGTAAACCCCCACTGGGTCAGACAGTGTAAACCAGGGGCCCCTCCAGCCCCCGTGACTCCCCTCCTCTCCCTGCCACTTGGTGTGTGGATTTAAACATAGGCAGCATCCCAGGTCGTCAGAGGATTGTGGGATGCAGAGTCTCTTGGGGGTCAGTGAGCTCCCTGAACCACTGGGTCTCACAACATGACAACAGAACACAGGGGTTCTCACCCAGGGCAGTTCTGCCCCCAGGGGACACTGGGAAACGTCTGGGGACATTTATGGTTGTTAGGACTGGAAGGTTGCTGCTGGCATCAAGAGGGTGGAGGCCAGGGATGCTGCTCAACACCCTACAGTGCATAGGACATCCACCCTCCTGTACCCAGAGAAGGCCCAGGCCTGTGTCCACGGTGCATAGGATACCCACCCTCCTGTACCCAGAGAAGGCCCAGGCCTGTGTCCA
>NW_006927707.1:4662-5315 GCF_000298275.1 Orycteropus afer afer | reverse complement strand
ACAGCTCCCCTCCCACTTCCGATAGTTACCTCTTTCCTGTGACCTGATGTAATTGTTCAGCTCATATGGCTGTCTTTTGTTTGGCTGGAAGCCACAGGAGTGGGTTCAATTCCAGACCTGAAGGGCAGCTAGGGGCCATAGTCTCAGTGGTTCCATCAGGTTCCATCAGACCAGCAAACCTGATCCATTTTTTAAAAATCATTTTGAGTTTTGTTCCACATTGTTCTCCCACTCTGTCCAGGATCTCCTACATAGTTCCCCCTCTGAGTAGTTGACAGTGGTAGCCAGGCACCATCTAGTTCTGGTTTCCTAGTTGTATAGACTGAGGGTTGCATGGTGTACCAGTCACTTGGACTAATTGTTTCCATGAATCTTTGGTTTTCTTCATTCTTCTTTGCTCTGAACGAGGAGAGAAACCCATCATTGCATCTAGCTGGCGTCTTGCAAGCTTTTAAGATCCCAGTCGCTATTTGCCAAAGTAGGATATGGAACAATATTTTTGTGTAGTATGTTATCCATTTGAGCTTAATGTCCCCTGTGACTATGGGTCCTGAGCCCACAGGTCCAACTATTTGCTCCTTCTGGGTAGCTGGTTGTAAATGACTACAACCTTGTCCTTTGTCAGCTCTACTATATACCTGGGGATTCTTACA
>NW_006927707.1:2650-3197 GCF_000298275.1 Orycteropus afer afer | reverse complement strand
TCTTCCTTTCCAATTACTATGCTTTTGATTTCCCTTTCCTGCCTTATGGACCTAGCTAGGACTTCCAATACAATGTTGGATAGAAATTGTAATAGAAGGCATCCTTGTCTGGTTCTTGTTCACAAGGGAAATAGTTTCAGTCTCTCTTCATTGAGAATGATGTAGGCTGTTTGTTTTGCATATATGCGCTTTATTATGTTGAGGAATGTCCCTTCTATTTCTATTTTGCTGAGAGTTTTTATCAGGAATGGGTGTTGGATTTTACCAAATGCCTTTTCTGCATGGATTGATATGATCATGTGGTTCTTTTCCTTTGTTTTATTTATGTGGTGGATGACGTTGATTGTTTTTCTAATGTTGAACCATCCTTGTGTACTTGATATGAGCCCCACTTGGTCATAATGAATTATTTTTTTGATATGCTATTGGAGTCTTTTGGCTTGGATTTTGTCGAAGATTTTTGCATCTATATTCATGAGGGATATTGGTCTGTAGTTTTCCTTTTGAGTGATGTCTTTGCCTGGTTTTTGTATCAAGGTTATGTTTG
>NW_006927707.1:0-705 GCF_000298275.1 Orycteropus afer afer | reverse complement strand
TCTTCTGTGTCTATGTTAATTGGTTTCCCTTTTCTTTGTTGAAGAGGGTCTTTGCAATCCTTCTGCCTAGTCCGCTATCTTGCTGGAACTCATCTTCCTATTGTTGATTTCTAATTTTATAGCATTGTGAGCTGAGAAGATGGTTTGCAGTATTTCAATGTTTTTAAATGTATTAAGGCTTGCTTTGTGGCCTAACATATGATCTATCCTAGAGAATGTTCCATATGCATTGGAAAAGAATGTATATTGTACTGTTGTTGAGTGAAGTACTCTGTAGATGTCTAAAGGGAAGTTGGTGGATTGTATTGTTTAGTTCTTCTGCATCTTTGTTGAGTTTCTTTCCAGTTGTTCTGTCTTTCATTGAAAGTGGTGTATTCAAGTCTCCGACTTGATGGCACATAACGAAAACAACCATTATGACTGTTGTTGTGTTGTTGTTCGGTGCCATCGAGTCGCTTCTGACTCATAACGACCCCGTGCACAGCAGAATGATACACCACCTGATCTCATGCCAGCTCCATGATCCTTGCTATACTTGAGCCCATTGTCGCAGCCACTGTGTCAATCCATCTTGTCGAAGGCCTTCCCCTCTTTAGTCGACCCTCCACCCTACCAAGCATGACATCCTTCTCCAGGGAATGGTCCCCTCTGACAACATGACCAAAGTAGGTGAGACGAAGTCTGGTCATTCTCGCTTCCAAGGAG
>NW_006927706.1:4451-6776 GCF_000298275.1 Orycteropus afer afer | reverse complement strand
CAAATCACAGTAAATAATAATAATAATAAAAAGATGTTAAAGATCTAAAAAGAAAAAGAACACCAGAGTCTCCCCTCTGGAGAGGTAGAATAAAAAGGTATGTGGGCCTTGGAGTACCAGGCATAGCTGAGAGGTCCCATACTGAAACCCAGGCATGTCTCCGTCAGGCCTCTCTAGAGAAACATACCCAATAAGATAGATCTATATGTACTCTGATACATTACTGGAAAACTTTATGAATAGTCCTGAAACATTGTCTGATATAGTGCCAGAAGATGAGGCCCTCAGGTCAGAAGGCACTAAAAATATGACTGAGGAAGTGCTGCCTCCTCAAAGTAGAGTCGACCTTAATGACGTGGATGGAGTAAAGCTTTCAGGACCTTCATTTGCTGATGGGACATGACTCAAAATGGGGAGAAACAGCTGCAAACAGCCATTAATAATTGGAATGTGGAATGTATGAAGTATGAATCCAGTAAAATTGGAAGTTGTCAAAAGTGAAATGGAACATATAAAGATCACTATTCTAAACATTAATGAGCTGAAATGAACTGGTATTGGCAATTTTGAATAGGACAATTGTATGCTCTACTATGCCAGGAATGACAAATTGACTAGGAATGGTGTCTCACTCATTATGAAAAAGAACATTTCAAGATCAATCCTGAAGTACAGTTTTGTCAGTAATAGGATAATATCCACATGCCTAAAAGGACAATGGTTTAATACAACTATTATCCAAATTTGCATACCAACCATTAAAGCCAAAGATGAAGAAATTGGTGACTTTTACAAACTTCTGCAGTCGGAAATGGACCAAACATGCAATCAAGATGTACTGATAATTACTGGTGACTGGAATCCAAAAGTTGGAAAGAAAGAAGAAGCATAGGTAGTGGGAAAATATGGCCTTGGTGATAGAAATGATGCTGGAGATCACATGACAGAATTTTGCAAGATCAACAACTTATTCATTGCAAATACTTTTTTTCAACAACATAAATGGAGACTATACTTGTGGACCTCATCAGATGGATTATACAGAAATCAAATTGACTACATCTGTGGAAATAGGTAACAGAGAAACTCGATATAAGTCAGAACAAAGCCAGGAGCTGAGAACGGAACAAACCATCAATTGCTCATATGCCAGTTCAAGTTGAAGCTGAAGAAAACAAAAACAAGGCCATGGGAGCCCAAACACAATTTTGAGTATATCCCACCTGAACTAATAGACCACCTGAAGAATAGATTTGATTAATTGAACACCAAAGACCCAAGACCAGATGAGTTCAAAGGCATCATACATGAAGAAAGCAAAAGGTTATTAAAAAGGAAAGAAGGAAAAACCAAAATGGATCTCAGAAGAAACTCTGAAACTTGCTCTTGAACAGAGAGTAGCTAAAGCAAATAGAAGAAATAATGAAATAAAAGAGTTGAACAGAAGATTTCAAAGAGTAGCTTGAGCAGATAAAGCCAATTACTCTAATGAAATGTGCAAAGACCCAGAGTTAGAATACCAAAAAGGAAGAACACACTCAGCATTTCTCAAGCTGAAAGAACTGAAGAAAAAATTCAAGCCTCAAATCGCAATACTGCAGGACACTTTGGACAAAATAGTGAATGATGATGCAGGGAGTATCAAAAGAAGATGGAAGGAATACACAGAATCAGTATAGCAAAAAGAATTGGTCGATGCTCAGCCATTTCAGAAGGTAGCATATGATCAAGAACCAATGGTATTGAAGGAAGAAGTCCAAGCTGTACTGAAGGAATCAGTGAAAAACAAAGCTCTGTTGAGATGTTTCAACAAACAGATGCAGCACTGGAGGCACTTATTCGTTTATACCAAGAACTTTGGAACACAGCTACTGGCCGACTGACTGGAAGAGATTGATATTTGTTCCCCTTCCAAAGAAAGGTGACCCAACAGAACATGGGAATTATCCAGCAGTAACATTAATGTTACACATGCAAGTAAAACTTTGCTGAAGGTAATTCAAAAACAGTTGTAGCAGTATATCGACAAGGAACTGCCAGAAATTCAAGCCAGATTCAGATGAGGGCATGGAACAAGGGATATCACTGCTGGTGTCAGATGGATCTTGGTTGAAAGCAAAGAATACCAGAAAGATGTTTGCCTGTGCTTTACTGACTAGACAAAGGCATATGGCCACGTGGATCATAGCAAATTATGGATAACATTGTGAAGAATGGGAATTCCAGAGCACTTAATTGTGCTCATGAGGAACCTGTACAAAGACCGAAAGGCTGTCCTTCAAATAGAACAAGGGGATACTGAATGGTTTAAAAAAAAAAAAAATC
>NW_006927706.1:2569-4332 GCF_000298275.1 Orycteropus afer afer | reverse complement strand
AAGAAGAACGTATCATCACGACTGGAGGAAGATTCATTAACAATCTGCAATATTCTGGGAATGACAAATTGAAGAGGAATTGTGTGATATTCATAGTCATAAAGAATGTTTCAAGATCTATCCTGAAGCACAGTGCTGTCAGTGATAGGATAATATTCATACACCTACAAGGAAGACCAGTTAATACTTCTATTTGCTTCAAATTTACAAACCGACTACCAAAGCCAAAGACAAGGAAATTGAAGATTTTTACCAACTTCTGCAATCTGAAATTGACCAAGATGTATTGATAATTACTGGTGACTGGAATGCAAAAGCTGGAAACAAAGAAGAAGCATTGGTAGTTGGAAAATAGGGCCTTGGTGATAGAAATGACTCCAGAGATCGCATGATAGAATTTTGCAAGACCAATGACTTACTCATTGTAAATACCTTTTTTTCAACAACATAAACGGAGACTATACACATAGACCTCACCAGGTGGAATACACAGGAATCAGATCGACTACATCTATCAAAAGAGAAGATGGAAAAGCTCAATATTTTCTGCCAAAACAAGGCCAGGAGCTGACTGTGGAACAGACCATCAACTGCTCATATGCAAGTTCAAATTGAAGCTGAATAAAATTAAAACAAATCCACAGGAGCCAAGTATGACCTTAAGCATAACCTGCCTGAATTTAGAGACCATCTGAAGAACAGATTTGATTCATTGAACACCAATGACCAAATATTAGACGAGTTGTGGGATGACATCAAGAACATCATACATGAAAAAAGCAAAAGGTCATTAAAAAGACAGGAAAGGAAACTTACACCCAGATCTCAATAATTTAAAAAAAATAAAAAAAGATAAAAAGGAAAGGAATAAAAGACCAACATGGATGTCAGAAGAGACTCTGAAACTTTCTTTTGAATTGAGAGTAGCTAAAGTGAAAGGAAGAAATGTTGAACTAAAAGAGCTGAACAGAAGATTCCAAAGGGTGGCTCAAGGAGATGAAGTAAAGGATTATAATGAAATGTTCAAAGACCTGGAGTTAGTAAACCAAAAGGGAAGAACACACTAGCCATTTCTCAACCTGAAAGAACTGAAGAAAAAATTCAAACTCTGAATTGCAATACTGACGGATTCTATGGGCAAAATATTGAATGACATAGGAAGCATCAAAAGAAGATGGAAGGAATACATAATAACTGTATTAAAAATAATTGGTTTACATTCACTCTTTGGCTACAGTCAACTACTCAAAGGGAACAAGTAGTTGGATCTATGGGCTCGGGACCATGGTCTCAGGAGACATCAAGCTCAATTGGCATAACATACTATACAAAAACATTGTTCCACACCCTACTTTGGTGAGTAGTGACTGGGATCTTAAAAGCTTGCAAGCAGCCATCTAGATGCAATGATGAGCCTCTTTTCATCCAGAGCAAAGAAGAATGAAGAAAACCAAAGATGCATGGAAACAATTAGTCCTAGCGATGGGTACACCGTGTGATCCTCAGCCTATACAATGATGAGACCAGAAGAACTAGATGGTGCCTGGCTACCACTGTCAACCAGTTGGAGGGTAATCTATGTAGGAGACCCTGGATAGAGAGGGGGAACAATGTGGAACAAAACTCAAAATCATTAAAAAAAAGGGGGGGGGATAGGAGCCAGGTTTGCTGGTCTGATAGAGCCCGATGGAACCACTGAGACTATGGTCCCTAGCTGCTCTTCAGGTCTGGAACTGAATCCACTCCTGTGGCTTCCAGCCAAA
>NW_006927706.1:1418-2014 GCF_000298275.1 Orycteropus afer afer | reverse complement strand
AGTGCCTAAGGCACTTGACCGCTAGCCAGAAGGCTGGCAGTTCAAACCCACCAGCCACTCCTCGGAAGGAAGGTTGGGCAATCTACTTCCGTACAGATACTGTCTCGGAAACCCAAGGAGGGGTCGCTATGAGTCGGGTCTAACTCAACGGCACTAAACAACAACAGCAACCTTCTGAGGAGTGGCTGGTGGGTTTGAACTGCCAGCCTTCTGGTTAGCAGTCAGATGCCTTAGGCACTACACCACCAGAGCTCCCTGAATGTTTACAAGTGGCAGCCGTTTTGGATATTTAAAGCAACAGCGTTCTTATTTACATTCTAGGGACCTAAGAATAGGCTCCGCTTATGGAGGACATACGGGAGGCTGATGACTGGAAAGGAGACAGGTGGTGGGTGCATAAGTGAGTGTATAAGTGCTGCCAACTAGGAAAACAGAGAAAAAACCCTAGAAGAATTTTGGAAGACAATACAAGAACAAAATGACAAAATAAATGAAAAATTTTTAATGATACAAAATCTACAGATAGAAATCCAGGAGACTGATACTAAATTTTCAGAAATAGATAACACATTGAGCAGGCAAAGGAGTAGAATTGA
>NW_006927706.1:0-873 GCF_000298275.1 Orycteropus afer afer | reverse complement strand
AGAAGAACTAGATGGTGCCCGGCTACCACTGTCGTCCACTTGGAAGGGATGTAGGAGATCCTGGATAGAGAGGGAGAACAATGTGGAACAAAACATATGGAAACCGAACAGCACTCTCCTTGAAAATGACTGGATAACAGAAGAAATAAAAAAATGAAATTTAAAAATTCCTTGAATCAAATGAAAATGGAAACACAACATACCAAAATCTTTGCGACATATAAAGAGCAGTGATCAGAGGCCAGTTGAGCAATAGACACCTTAACCCAACATCTCCAACAATTAGAAGAGGAGCAGCAAAAAAAGCCTACAGTCACCAGAAGAACAGAAATACTGAAGATTCAAGCAGAAATCAATGAAACAGAAAATAGAAAGACAATAGAAAAAAAATCAACAAGACCAGAAGTTGGTTCTTTGAAAAGATTAATACAATTGGCAAACCACTGGCAAATTTCACAAAGGGAAAGAGGGAGAGAACACAAATAACACGAATAAGAAACTAATTGGGCAACACCGCAACAGAAATTAAAAGGATAATATCAGGATACTATGAAGAACTATACTCCAACAAATTTGAAAATCTAGAAAAAAAGGAAAGATTTTTAGAAACATACTACTTACCTTACTAACACAGGCTGAGGTGGAAAATTTAAACAGACCCATAACAAAAGAAGAAATTAAACAGGTCATAAAAAACATTACCAACAACAACAAAAAAGCCCTCACCCAGACAGTTTCACTGGAGAATTCTACCAAAATTCAGAGAAGAACTGACACCAATCCTACTCAAACTATTCCAGAACATAGAAAAGGATGGAATCCTCCCAAATTCATTTTCTGAAGCAAGCATAACCTTGATACCAAAACCAGGCA
>NW_006927705.1:5663-6782 GCF_000298275.1 Orycteropus afer afer | reverse complement strand
AAAAAATCAACAAGACCAGAAGTTGGTTATTTGAAAACATCAATAAAATTCACAAACCACTGGCAAATTTAACAAAGGAAAAGAGGGAGAGGATTCAGATAACACGAATATAAACGAAATGGGTGGCATCACAACAGAAACAACTGAAATGAAAAGGATAACATCAGGATACTACGAAGAACTGTACTTCAACAAATTTGAAAATCTGGAAGAAATGGATAGATTTCTAGAAACACACCACTTATGTAAACTAACACAGACTGATGTGGAAAAGTTGAACTGATCCATAATGAAAGAAGAAATTGAACAGGTCATCAAAAAATTACCAACTAAAAAAAGTCCTGGCCCAGACGGTTTCACCGGAGAATTCTCCCAAACATTCAGAGAAAAATTGATATCATTCTTTCTCAAACTATTTCAAAACATAGAAAAGGATGAAATCCTCCCTAACTCATTTTATGAACCAAGCATAGCCTTGATACCAAAATCAGACAAAGACATCACTCAAAAGGAAAACTACAGACCAATATCCCTCATGAATATAGATGCAAAAATCCTCAACAAAATCCTAGCCAACAGACTTCAACAACATATCTAGAAAATCATTCATTCTGATCAATTGGGGTTCATATAAGGTATGCAAGGATGGTTCAACTTAGAAAAACAATCAACATCATCCACCACATAAATAAAACAAAGGAGAAGAACCACATGATCATATCAATTGACACAGAAAAGGCATTGATAAAATCCAACACCCATTCCTGATCAAAACTCTCAGCAAAATAGAAATGGAAGGGATATTCCTCAACATAATAAAGGGCATCTATGCAAAACCAACAGCCAACATTATTCTCAATGAAGCGAGACTGAAACCATTCCTCTTGTGAACAGGAACCAGATAAGGATGCCCTCTATCACCATTTCTATTCAACATTGTACTGGAAGTCCTAGCCAGAGCCATAAGGCAAGAAAGGGAAATCAAAAGCATCCAATTGGCAAGAGATAAGTCAAACTATCCCTATTTGCTGATTATATGATCCTATAGCTAGAAAACCCAAAAGACTCAGTAAAAAATCTACTGGAACTAATTGAGAGATGTAGCATCATGGCAGGATA
>NW_006927705.1:2239-3630 GCF_000298275.1 Orycteropus afer afer | reverse complement strand
ATAGGGTTGGCAGACAATGGTCCTATAAGTATATCTGTATGATCTGAATTGCCAGGTGCATAGTAGAGCTGCCAAGGGACAAGGTTGTGGTCACTTCTTGGTCACAGCCAGCTACTCAGAGGGACCAAGTAGTTGAACCTCTGGGCTCAGGATCATAGTCACAGGGGACATCAAGCTCAATTGACATAACATAGTACACAAAAAATTGTTCCACTTCCTACTTTGGCAAGTAGCGACTGGGATCTTAAAAGCTTGCAAGCAGCCATCTAGATGTGACGATGGGTCTCTCCTCACCCAGAGCAAAGAAAAATGAAGAAAACCAAAGATTCATGGAAACAGTTAGTCCTAGTGACTGGTACACCATGCGATCTGCAGCCTATACAACTATGAGACCCGAAGAAGTAGATGGTGACTGGCTACCACTGTTAACCACTCAGAGGGGGATCTATGTAGGAGATCCTGGATAGAGTGGGAGAACAATGTGGAACAAAACTCAAAATCATTTGGCAAAAAAAAAAAAAGGGACCAGGTTTGCTGGTCTGATAGAGCGTAGTGGAACCACTGAGACTATGGCCCCTAGCTGCCCTTCAGGTCTGGAATTGAACCCACACCTGTGGCTTCCAGCCAAACAAAAGACAGGCATATGAGTTGAACATTTACCTGAGGTAGATACACTCCTTGCAGAGAACAATCATGGGAGAATGAAGGGCCGTTTATGCACAGGGAGACAGCTCAGGGGACAGGAGTGCATGGAGGGATGGACACAGGGAAGAGGTAACTATCGGAAGAAGTGGGAGGGGAGCTGTTGCATTGTGGTAAATTGTAGCCAATGTCATGAGACAGTGTATGTGAACTGCTGTGTATGGAAAGTGAATTAGCTCTGTAAATTTTCACCCAAATCACAATAAAAAAAAAGAAAGAAAATCATTCCATTTTAATTCCCAAAACTCCTTCTTATGATTTAATCTCCATAGTATTTTTTTGTTAAGTTGTTAATTGATTGTTCCAAGAATTCAATTTCAATGGGAGTTGCCTGCTTTAAGTGGGCTTGGCAGTAATCAACTTGTGAATGTTTCTGACTTCACATTCCTCCATGTTGGACTTTGCTTGAGTTTCATTTGTACCTCTTCTCAAGCTCCATTCTGAACTCTGTTTCCATATATAAGTTTTGACTGGTAAATAGAAGGCTGGCAGTTCAAACCCACCAACCACTTCCTCGGAAGGAAGGCTGACCAATCTACTTCTGTAGTGATACTGCCCTGGAAACCCAAGGAGGGGTTGCTATGAGTTGGGTCTGATTCGATGGTAAACAACAACAACAACAACAACAAAGAATGTTGATGGGATCTGGATTGGGATTTCATTGAAAGTATAGATTGCTTTGGGTAGAA
>NW_006927705.1:0-2139 GCF_000298275.1 Orycteropus afer afer | reverse complement strand
AGAAGGCTGGCAGTTCAAACCCACCAACCACTTCCTTGGAAGGAAGGCTGACCAATCTACTTGTGTAGTGATACTGCCCTGGAAACCCAAGGAGGGGTTGCTATGAGTTGGGTCTGATTCGATGGTAAACAACAACAACAACAACAATTCTTAGCAAGGTAAATCTTTTGCATTTTTTAAAAGGGAAAAAGATAAAACCCCAGCAATATTCCACTAGCAACTCAGTAACATATAACCAATATCCAACTTCGTGTACTTCTTACACTCTTCAAACATCAATTGAATCATACAAATAAGTCTCTCTAAGGGTGTGAGATTTTATGAAAACTAGCTATTTCATTTTTAATCTTCTTTATTCATAGACTGAATTATTTGGATGCTTATACACCATTCCTAACCTAATAGTACTCATATCCTCCCAAGATGACCATTTATTTAGGCTTTTAATGTTTGACAGTTTATAGATTTAGCTTCAATATCTAGGACCTTTAGAATCTAACTGGTAGACTGTTACAGAGTCTGATATGGTTTCAAGAGAAAGGAACAGGTTTTGAATTACTATCATGGCTTTGAAGTCTCCACACATGTGGAAACTGTTCCATAGAATCATTTTCTGAAATACTGTGGTAGAAATGAAGTAGAGATGTATGAATCAAGATAAATGGGGTTACACTGCCAATAGTACAAGTGCCAAACAACATAGGTTGGAAGAAATTTTAAGGGTGTTTTTTTTTTCCCCCACAGATAAAATACAGGCCTTTCAATGTTATAAGAGCAATTTTATCCAATTCACAGGAAATTGCATTGTCATAAGATCCAAAACTATCTTGGAACAATTTTCAGTATTATCCATGATGATTTTTACCATGTCAAGGTAGAAAACTGGACTCACAACCTTTGGAAAACCTCCAAGATGAGAGATAATTTTTTAAAGCATTGCTGGTATGAAGTAACTGTAATACTATATTTAATTTCAGACCTTTCCAGCCAGCTTCTGAATTTGCTGAGCACATGAACTAGCTTATTTTGTGAATTTCATTTTGTGGTGCCATCTAAGTTAATAGATTTAGGTTTGGTGGAGCCAGTTGGCTTGTTCAGTAAATATCTGCCTTTCTAAAGGAAAAAGGTGAAAGTGTCTATTTCTTGTTTATCTGTTGTAACCTTGTATCTCTAATGATATGAACAATAATTTACAACCAAGGCCAGACAAAGTGGGAATAAAGGGATTTGTTTGCAAAGATTTCTAGTGTTAGATCAAACAGTCTGAAAACAGTTAAATCTTTCCTTAACTGTAGCTCAACCTCATTATATGGTTATCACAAAGGACAATGGTGTGATGGGGTGTAAAGAAAGACTACGTTATAAAGTTAATTTAGCAGTAAAGAATAAAAAAATTGTGGGGAGATTGTGATGTATCGTAGAAGACCACCCAAACATAAGTGTGGGTTTTCCAGAACCCCAAGTCCCCACAAGGTTAACCAGCAAATTGAAATATTTCCCAGGGTTAGGCCTCCACCAAGGGAAAGTTTCTTACCTTTACCATTCTCATGCAACTGGTGGTGATTTAACTTCTCATCCCCCTGTACTTCTCATATCTGATTTTAGAGACTGTGTCCACATGCCTAACTCCTCACCATATGCAAGTAATTGATGCAAAACAAGCTCAAACTTTGCAGAATGTTTACTATGATTCTGGCTTAAATGCTAGAAAGTCAATGCCCTAGACATCATATCATTAAGCAGATGGAGGCTTCAGGCCAACATCAGGTCCATTCTTGCACTTAAATAGAAATTATATTCCTATAAAATTCCTTTTCGGCAGCAGAGCAATTATAGCCAAAAGAATTCTAATATTTCTGAACTGAAGGATGGTAGAAATGTGTCTTGCTTTGTCTTTTTAAAGTATAGTCAAAGGAAACATGAGTGTTTGAGTCTCTAGTTTCTGTCCTTTAGAAGACACTTTCCTCATCTCCTTTTTAGGCCACTGCTCAACTTCATTTGATAATAGCATAGGACAAGGAGAGCCATCAAAATGTCAAATTGCGGAGAGGCGGGGCAAGATGGCGGACTAGGCAGAAGGATTGCACAGACCCTCTTCAACAAAGAAAAGGGAAACCAATTAACACAGACACAGAAGAT
>NW_006927704.1:6222-6899 GCF_000298275.1 Orycteropus afer afer | reverse complement strand
CCTCGGAAACCCAAGGAGGGGTAGCTATGAGTCAGTTCTGACTCGACGGCACATAACAACAACAACAACTAGAATATTTCATTGTGTTCATGAGGAACTTGAACATAGACCAGGAGGCTGTCGTTTGAACAGAACAAGGGGATACTGCATGGTTTAAAATCAAGAAGGGAGTGTTTCAGCGTCGTATCCTTTCACCATACTTATTCAGTGTAAATGCTAAGCAAATAATCTGAGAAGCTGGACTATATGAAGAAGAAGGATTGTAGGAAGACTCATTAACAAATTGTGATATGCAGATGACACAACCTTGCTTGCTGATAGTGAGGATGACTTGAAGCACTTACTGATGAATGTTAAAGAATACAGTCTGCAGTATGGATTACGTCTCAATATAAAGAAAACAAAAATCCTCACAACTGGACCACTGAACAGCATGATAGTAAATGGAGAAAAGATTGAAGTTGTGAAAGATTTCATATTACTTGCATCCACAATCAACACTCATGGAAACAGCAGTCAAAAAATCAGATGACATATTGCACAGGGCAAATCTACTGCTAAAGATTTCTTTAAAGTGCTGAGAGCAAAGATGTCTCTTTGAAGACTAAAGTGCTCCTAACCCAAGCCAAGGTATTTTCAATCGCCTCATATGCATGTGAAAGCTGGATAATGAATAA
>NW_006927704.1:0-4412 GCF_000298275.1 Orycteropus afer afer | reverse complement strand
GTTTCCATCTTTTGGCTATTGTAAATAGTGCTGCCATGAACATGTGTGTGCATATATCTGTTCTTGTCATGGCTCTCACTTCTTTAGGGTATATACCTGGTAATGGAATGGCTGGGTCAAATGGTATTTCTAATTCCAACTTTTGAAGGAATCGCCATATTGCTTTCCACAATGGTTGTATCATTTTCAACAACAATATTAATGATACTATCCAGGCATTTACATAGTTGTTCTGTAGTTTGAGTTTAGGAAGTTATCAGAAACTGCTTTATTATGTTTTAAGTGTTTGTCTAATCTCTCCAGTGTACTTTATTGCCTTGCATAAACCAAACCCATCGCCACTGAGTCAATTCCAACTCATAGCAATCTTAAGGTTTCTAAGGCTGTAAATCTTTACAGAAGCATATTGCTGGTGGGTTCAAATCTTAGAACTTTTGATTAGCAGCCAAATGGTTTAACCACTGCACCACCAGAATTCCTTTTTATTGCATTAGCAGAAGACAATTTATCTTTTATGGACATATTAATAAATGATTCTGGTGCATCTTGAGGCACAGGACTGCAAATCACATTAGATTAGGGAAAGCATGATAATATACCCCTGGGTTCAAGCTTTTATTTAAATAATAATAATAAGTATAACGTTGATTTTTCATCAGATTTTTAAGACTTTCTACTTTTCCTAATGGTAATTCATAATACCTTATCTATAACTTCAGTAATTATTTTTTTAAAAAAACCCACATAATATATAATATGTTATCTACCTCTAAGTTACAACTATTGCTCTCTACTCATCTAGAAAAAAAGAAAAAGGATACCAAAGATTTAAAAATGAAACTAGTTCAGCATAGTGGGTAAGGCATTTGACTGCTAACCACAAGGTTGGTGGTTCAAACACACCAGTTGCTCCCCAGGAGGAAGATGAGACAATGTACATCTGTAAAGATTTACAGGCTTGGATATCCAATGGAGATCACTATGAGTCAGAATTGAGTGGATGTCAGTGTTTTTCTGTTGTTGTTGAGGGCCACTGAGTCCATTTCAACTCAGTCTCCACATGTGAAAGAGTAGAACTTCCCTATGGTGTTATTTTGCCTGTAATATTTATGAAGGCAGACTTGTCGTAGGTCTTCCATGTAGCCAATGATTGAATGGGTTCGAACTGCCAACCTTTTGGTCAGCAGATGAGCACTTACACTTTTGTGTCACTGTGGCACCTTTCTAGCTGCCCTTTGAAGTCTTCTGTTCAGTACTTTTACTTCATCATTTCTTTCTTTGGCTTTAGGTACTTTATGTTCAAGAGCAAGTTTCAGAATCTATCCTGACATCCATTTTTTTTTTTTTCCTTCCTTCCTATTTTTTCAATGACCTTTTTCTTTCCTCATATAATATGCCTTACTACACTTTTCTGGTCTTTGCTCATTAGTGTTCAGTGCATTAAATCTAGTCTTGAGTTGATCTCTAAGTCCAGGTCATACTTTGCTTGTCCTGGAATTGCTTTGATTTTCTTCCACTTCCACTTCAACTTACACTAGAGCAATTGATGGTTTGTTCCTCAATCAGTCCCTGGCTTGTCTTGACTGATGGTATCAACCTTCTACATAATCTCTTTCTACAGATGTAGTTGATTTGATTCCTGTAGAATCCATGCATATAGTTGTCTATTGTGCTATTTAAAAACAGTTATCTCTAATGAATTAGTCATTTGCCTTGCGGAATTCTGTCATGCCAAGGCCATGTTTCACAATGACTGTTTCTTCTTTTTTCCAACTTTCACATATCAATCACCCATAATTATCAATGCATCTTGACTGTGCAGTCTATCCATTTCAGACTGCAGTAGCTGGTAACATTCTTCAATTTTTTCATCTTTGGTATTCATGGTTGCTACAGGAATTTGAATAATAGTTGTATTAACTGGTCTTTCTTGTAGGTGTATGGATATTAATCTCTCACTAACTGCTGTTTTACTTCAAGATGGAGCTCAAAATATTCTTAAGATTGAATTATATTATGTTTGTTAGATTTGTTTGACATAGGTTTTTCAATATTGGGATGCATGCTAAATAATTGAGTCACGCTAAAATTTTGTTAGATAAGATGGATTTTGATAAATAGTATGTGGGATATATATGCCTTTCTAAACTCTGGAGGTAGGGCCGGTGGGATGAAGCAGGAGGAAATTTATTTGTTCTTAGCAAATTTATTTTATTGTGTGAGAGTTTTGAAAGCATAGCGTAACACATAAAATTATCCTGTAATCGTTGCACATAATTGTTTTTCGAGTCTCCTTAGTGCTGCATTCTCTTCATCGACTTCTAGATCCCTTAACAAGTAAATGCTTCCCCACCTGTGGGAGCCATAAATTATTTGGTACCCTGCTTACTCCTGGTTTGTTTTACATAAGAAAGGAGAGTCTTCCTATTCTTTTCATTGAGCTTCAAGTAAAGCTAGTTACATCTGCTTCCATTGTCACATGGTATTGTAAACAAAAATTAGCATAGCATGCTTATAAAAATACTTGAGAGGGGGAACTGCTGGTAAACAAATGTAAGTGTACATGATTTGTGTAAAGATACCGTATTACACCTGACAATAAATTGTTGCTGTTGTTGTTGTTGTTTGCCATCCAGTCGGACCTGACTCATAGCGACCCGTCATTGGGTTTCCGAGGCAATAACACTACGGAAGTAGATTGCCCAACCTTCCTTCTGAGGAGTGGCTGGTGGGTTTGAACTGTCAGCCTTCTTGTTAGCAGTCAAGTGCCTTAGGCACTATGCTATCAGAGCTCCTAGTTGCTTGAAAATCACATTATCACAAAAACCACAATTTCCAAATGACACACAGGAAATCATACAATACTTACAAGATTTACCTCTCTATATAAAAGCCAAAAAAGGCAAAATTTTTGCACATTCAAACCTCCTGGATGCACCTCCTCCTTCAATACCCTATAAACACCATCATTTGATCCTACTGAATGTTTCTTCAGTTATAAACAGGTATACATGTCCCTGCCAAGTCCAGCTCATACTGTAAGTGGAATACTCGCATCCCAAATGCAAGGGAGGGAAACAATGCAAGTGCTTTATACGTGTCCCAGAAAGATTTAAGGATGAATACACCTCCATTCTTCTTCAATTTGTTTGAGTACCTTCTGACCTGAGAGGCTTATCTTCCAGTAGTATATTGAGCAATGTTCTGTTGTGATTGATGGGATTTTCATTGACTAACTTTCATAAGTAGATCACCAGATCCTTCTTCCCAGGCTGTCTTAGTTTAGAACCTCTGCTGAAACCAGTCCAACACGGGTGACCCTGATGGCATTTGAAATACTTGTGGCATAGCTTTCAGCATCATAGCAACATGAAAGCCACCACAATACTACAATTTGACAGACGGAAGTTCTCCACAGTTGTCATTATTCCATCCTAAAAGGAAAATCAATTACTATGCACTAATAAAACTAAACCAAATCCATTCACTCTTCATTTCTTAGGTTCTGTAACAGATTATCTCCTAACAAAGGAAAATTATACTTCCAACTTCTACTACAGTGTCTCCAGTCACTATGGCTGATTATTTTTGTTGAAGGATAAAGGGGATGAGATTAGTGGGAGAACACTCACTCATAACCACAATTAATGAGGTTTATCTTCATTTTAAAATGATTTATGGGTAGGAAGTGTGTAAAACAGAAGAGCAAATGATTACAATCATGTAGAGAAAGGGCAAAGGACAAAGTGAGACAAATGTTAAATATAGAATATGGTTTTTTTAATCTATTTTTCTCTCCCTTTTTAAAAAAATATTTTATTGCGTTTTTGCTGAGAGTTTACATAGAAAATTAGGTTTTCATTTGGCAATTTCTGTACAAATTGTTCAGTGATATCAAGTTACATTTTTTCACACTGTGAAATTGCTGATCTTTTTGTCTCATATAGATTTTTTTTTTAATTGTATTTTGGGTACAACTTTATGGAATTTGTTTTACATTCAACAGTTCATGTACATTTGGTTTCACTCCCCAATTACCAGCCCCAACCCTAACTTACTACCCTCCTCTCCCTTACCTGTGACCCCGCCATCCCTGTGCCCTTCTAAGTTATGCAAACTTGTCTGTCCAGCTTTCCCTTTATGTGAATGCTGCCCCTCTGGTGCCCCATGGCCGATTACTCCAAAGAGTGTATCTCTGTAGAGCAGGTGGGTACATCACCCTGGGTTGGGTGTTCTGCATGTAAGTCTTTTTGCTGTTGGGCTGAGAGCTAGTCCTTGGGAGTCCTATTCCAGGCCCAAAGTGTATCCCAGGGCCATAGTCTTGGTGATCCCACCAGACTCCATCTGACCAGTAATTCTGCTCATTATTCTGTTTTTGAATTTTGTTTCACATTTTTCCTTCCACTATATCC
>NW_006927703.1:6378-7351 GCF_000298275.1 Orycteropus afer afer | reverse complement strand
AAGCTATTCCAGAACATAGAAAAAGATGGAGTACTCCCAAACTCATTTTATGAAGCAAGTATAACACTAATACCAAAACCAGGGAAAGACACCACCAAAAAGGAAAACTACAGACCAATATCCTTCATGAACATAGATGCAGAAATCTTCAACAAAATCCTAGCTAAACAATCCAACAACAGATCAAAAAAAAAAAAAAAAAAAAATCCTGACCAAGTGGGATCCATACCAGGTATTCAAAGATGGTTCAACATTAAAAAAACAGTCAATATAATCCACCACATAAACAAAACAAAAGAACCATATGATAATATCAATCAATGCAGAAAAGGCATTTGATAAAATCCAACACCAATTCCTGTTCAGAACTCTCAGCAAAATAGGAATAGAATGGAAATTCTTCAATATATTAAAAGGCATATAACAAAGACAATGGCCAGTATTGTTATTAATGGAGAAAGACTCAAGGGATTCCCCTTACGAATGGGAACCAGAAAGGGATGACCTCTATCACCACTTCTATTTAACATTGTGTTGGAAGTCCTGGCCAGGGAAATAAGGCAAGAAGGAGAAATAAAAATCATACAAATTGGCAAAGAGGAAGTACAACTATTGATATTTGCAGACAGTATGATCTTGTACATAGAAAACCCGAGAGACTCAACAAAAAAAACTACTGGAACTAATAGAGAGGTTCAGCAAAGTGGCAGCATACAACATCAACATACAAAAATCAGTTGGACGCCCCTACACCAACAAAGACTCCTCTGATAAAGAAATAAGGGAAACAATACCATTTACAGTTGTTGTTGCTGTTGTTATGTGCCGTCGAGTCAGACCCGACTCATAGCGGCCCTTCCTTGGGTTTCCAAGGCAAGTATCACTACAGAAGTAGATTGCCCCATCTTCCTTCCGAGGAGTGGCTGGTGGTTTGAACTGCCAGCCTTCTGGTTAGCAGTCAAGTGCCTTAGCC
>NW_006927703.1:4669-5238 GCF_000298275.1 Orycteropus afer afer | reverse complement strand
TGGTATTTGTATTTCCAACTTTTGAAGGAATCGCCATGCTGCTTTCCACAATGGTTGTACCATTTTACAGTCCCACCAGCAGTGTATGAGAGTCCTCAACAACATTTTTTAAGGACATGAAAAAAGCAATTACTAACTTCATATGAAAGGAAAGAGACCTTGCATAATCAGAGCACTTCTGAAGAAGAAGAACAAAGTGTGAGGTCTCACACTCCCAGATCTTAAAATCTACTATACAACAACAGTAGTCAAAATAGCATAGTATTCGTACAATGATAGACAGATAGACAAATGGAACACAATTGAAGATCCAGAAATAGACCCATCCATCCATGGACAGCTGATCTTTGACAAAAGGTCCAAAATCCATTAAATGGGAAAGAGACAGCCTCTTTAACAAATGGTGCTGGCAAAACTGGATATCCACTTGCAGAAAACAATGAAAGAAGACCCATACCTCACCCCATACACCCACACACACACACACACACAAAAACTCAAGCTGGATCAAAGATTTAGATTTAAAACTCAAAACTGTAACATTCATCAAAGATAAAATAGGGGCAAAT
>NW_006927703.1:0-3163 GCF_000298275.1 Orycteropus afer afer | reverse complement strand
ATATTGTATTAGTCCGTTATTGTAAAAGTCAAGGAAAGGTTTATCTATGGAAGGAAATTTTCTTTGTTGGTTACCAGGGGTGGGAGGGGAGGGGAGGGAACACTGTTAGATAAGTAGAGATAAGTATTGATTTGGATGAAGAGAAGGGCAATGTACCAAATGTGAGTGATCAATATAATGGCATTGAGGAAGAGAAAGACAGAGATAGGTATGTGGAAAGTATAGACAACACAGATGAACAATTTTGCACGTATAGTGCGGCATTGTCAGTCAAGGCAAACATGGATATATGGGTGGAAAAATGGGTGGACAGGCTGAACTATTAGGTATGTCTATGAAGTAGGGAGTGTGCCCAAGAACATGTATAGGGTTGTCAGACAATGGTCTTATAACTTTATGTGTATGATCTGAATTCCCTGGTGTACAGTAGAGCTGACAAGGGACAAGGTTGTAGTCACTTCTTGGTCACAGCCAGCTACCCAGAGGGACAGAGTAGTTGAACCTGAGGGCTTGGGACCATAGTCACAGGGTACATCAAGCTCAATTGGAATAACATACTACACAAAACATTTTTCTACCCCTACTTTTGTGAGTAGCAACTGGGATCTTAAAAGCTTGCAAGCAGCCATCTAGATGCAATGATGGGTCTCTCCTTGTCCAGAGCAAAGAAGAATGAAGAAAACCAAAGATTCATGGAAACAATTAGTCCTAGCAACTGGTACACCATGCCATCCACACTCTGTAAGTGTGAGACCAGAAGAACTAGATGGTGCCTGGCTACTGCTGTCAACCACTCAGAGAGGGATCTATGTAGGAGATCCTGAATAAAGAGGGAGGAAAATGTGGAATAAAACTCAAATCATTTGGAAAAACAGGGGGGACAGCTTTGCTGGTCTGATAGAGCCTGGTGGAACCCCTGAGACTACGGCCCCTAGCTGCCCTTCAGGTCTGGAATTGAACCCACACCCGTGGCTTCCAGCCAAACAAAAGGCATATGAGTTGAACATTTATCAGAGGTAGGTACACTCCTTGAAGAGAACAATCATGGGAGAAAGAAGAGCTGTTTATGCACAGGGAGATAGCTCAGGGGGCAGGAGTGCACAGAATGATGGACACAAAGGAGAGGTAATTATCGGGAGGAAGTGAGAGGGGAGTTGTTGCATTGGGGTAAATTGTAGTCAATGTCATGAGACAAAGTATATGTGAATTGCTGCATGGAAAGTGAATTTGCTCTGTAAATTTTCACCCAAATCACAGTTTAAAAAAAAAAAAAAAAAACACACAGATTATTAGGCCCCATCCCATAGTTTCTGATTTGTACTTCTATCATGGGGCCTAAAATTTTGTATTTAACAAGCTCTCAAGTGCTGTTGGTGGTCCTGGACCGATACTTTGAGAACTCCTTTTGGAATTACCTGGGATAATTTAAAAACACAGATATCTGGGTCCCATCCTGCGATTTGAATTTAATTGTCCTGGAGAGTAGCCTGAGCATTGAGATTTTAAAACAAACTCTTCTAATAGCAGATTAGATTCTAATAATAATAATAATAATGGATTCCAATAGCAGTCAAGATTGATCTTGAAGTTAATACTCAAGAGGTAAATAGTGATGTTCAAATTTTGGCTGGTTGAGCCCCAGGCATTATAGAGGGGTTTCCTGTTCTGTTTGTAGTTCTCTGGATGGCACAGTTAAACATTTGGTTATAAGCTGAAAGGTTAACAATTCCAACCCACCCAGAGATGCCTTGAGACACAGGCCTAGAGACTTGCTTCTGAAAGTTCACAGCCTTGAAAAACCTATGTGGTAGTTCTTTCCTATACACTGAGGTCACAATAAGTTGGAATCAACTTTATAGAAATGAACAACAACTGTTTCTATAGTTATAGTCAATCTAACATCCTGTGCTGCTCCTACAATATCATGTAAAATTCCTGAGTACTTGGGAAATCTGGATTGAAGGCTGACATTTCAATTTTCTTTTCAATCCATTATCCAAGTGTGTGCCATTAGCCTTTACTACTATAAGCAGTGGTTTTCAAAGACTTAGGCCTCACGACAGTCATGATGATATAGACAACACCCCTGTGTCTGGGCTTACATGAGGCAGAAGCCAGCTTGTGCTCTGGGCGGTTGTTGTTATTTGCCATTGAGTCAGACTCAACTCACAGCAACCTTTCCTTGGGTTTCCGAGGTGGTATCACTATGGAAGTAGATTGCCCAACCTTCCTTCGGAGGAGTGGCTGGTAGGTTTGAACCGCCAGCCTTCTGGTTAGCAGTCAAATGCCTTATGCACTATGCTACCAGAGCTCCCTCTCTGGGCAGTTATCAAAGTTCATTCCTACAATGGAAATGTCCTGACCTTCTGGCTTTTACCAAACAATGGAGTAGTGTGACACACTGACTTGTCACTATACAGTTGCTAATAGGTTTTCAGTTTGAGTATGCACAATATGTGAAGGAAAACTGCCACTTGTTTTTTTCTGAACATACTTATTAGACTTATTTTCCAGTTGCTTTTTATCTGACCCCTTGTAAGAAGCACTATCCAGCGATCAACTCAAACCTTTTCAATGAAGACTAATGAGTAGAGACCATATTCTCTTTGTAGGGCTTACATCTGACTTTGTTAAATATTCATAAATCTAGGTGCTTTTACAACCAGGAAGCATTCCAAGATGCAGTATTGCCTTGGGAACCCCTAGGACCACACCACAAACACAAAAGCTACTGCATTTGACTTCTTAATTATGTCTTCATTTTCAATTCCCATCCCTTCAGATGTCCATGTATACCCAGCTCATAAGGATGTACAGCACTCAACCAGTAGGTGGGCCAGTATCCTACATACTCTTCCCTCATCATCCATCTACAGCCCTCTGCAAATGCTTCAGAGGAGAGATTCAGGAGGTTTATGGCAGTATTCTACTCAAAAGAACAACTCAAGTAAATAATGCTTAGTGAGGATCTACTACATGCAGGCACTGAATATAATGAATATAATGGAGAGTTGGAAATGGCAAGGCCCCTATCCTTAAGAATCTTATTCTCCCGGCAAGATGGCAGACTAGGCAGAAGGATTGCACAGACCCTCTTCAACAAAGAAAAGGGAAACCAATTAACACAGACACAGAAGATAATCTTGGACCCCTGAGCCTTGAA
>NW_006927702.1:2593-6758 GCF_000298275.1 Orycteropus afer afer | reverse complement strand
GGAAGGGCTGCTTATGCACAGGGAGATAGCTCAGGGTGCAGAAGAGTATGAAGGGATGGACACTGGGAGGAGGTAACTATGGGGAGGAAGTGGGAGGGTAGCTGCTGCATTGTAAATTTTGGTCAATGTCAAGAGACAAAGTATATGTGAACTGCTGTATGAAAAGTGAATTTACTCTGTAAATCTTCACCCAAATCCTAAAAAAAAAAAAAATCAGTAGCCTATAGCTAGCTTGAATATTTAATGTTCATAGAAAAATGTATAATCATAACCACTAATATAATCATAACCACTAATATACATTTGGCATTCTGTGTATTAATCAAGTATATATTTAATTGCATTATAATACTTATTCAATTAGGATATATTTAATGACCCAAGAACAAGTCTACTCAAGTTACTACTTAGTATGTAATTAACCCTTGACATCAAATTAAATATATTTGTTTTTTAAATAGTATATGTCAAAAGTTATTTGGAATTAACGCCAATGGAACATGGTCGATGTATTAATATAGTGAAGAATATTTCAGGGAATATTAATATTCTACAGAAAATTCATGCACTGCTTCAAAGAAACACAAACATGATTCCTTCAAATTTATCATTTATGTAGAAATCATAACAAAAATTAATAAAAACAGTGAAAACTGTGAGATACAAAGTCCTTTCAAGATATCAACATTTTAATTTATGACAATAATTATTTATTAAACAACATAAACATCCCTCACTTAAGACGACACATGGAGCTCTGTTGGTGCAGTGCTTAAGGCATTTGGTTACTATTGAAGAAGGTTTGTTGTTTGAACCCACCAGCCACTCCACAGAAGAAAAATGAGTCAGTCTGCTGCCATAAAGATTTACAGCCTTGGAAACCTTATGGGGCATTTCGACTATGTTCCATGATGGTCTCTGTGTGTTGGAATGGACTAGATGGCAGTAGGTTTTGGGTAAAAGCAACATACAAAGATACTTGAATATAATCAAGGATTAAATATACCACTGCTTTTTTCATTTTTAGTTCTGAAATATTAGTACCTTAATAATTATATTTAATTAATAGAAAAATATACAATATATACTACTCTTTTAGTATAATATTCACATGTAGTTATTTACCTAGTTGTCCAGTTCATTTCACAGATGCTATATGTAAACATTTTCATCTCAATAATCATTCATCTAAAGAAGATTTATTTTTCAAAATTGATTAACTCTTTTGACTATATGATTTGCTTTTACTTGATAAAGGCATACCTAGTCTTTATCAGTGTGGCTTTACTTTACCACATTCCTTTAAGTATGACATATATTGGATAACAATTTGGTAATTTGTTACTACTCTTCTTATATGGAAATTTCAAATCCTTTGCTGGTGAGTCAATTTCCCCCAATCCTGATGCCCCATTCTTCTTCATGTAGTCCAGCTTCTTGGATTATTTGCTGAGCATACAGATTGAATAAGTATGGTGACAGGATACAACTTGACACACTCCCTTCCTGATTTTAAACCATGCAGTATCCTCTTGTTCTATTCAAATGACAGGCTCCTGATCCATATACAGGTTACTCATGAGTACAATTAAGTGTTCTGGAATTCCCACTCTTCTCAATGTTATCCACAATTTCTTATGGCCCATATAATCAAATGCCTTTGCATAGTCAATAAAACACAGGTAAACATATCTCTGGTATTCTTTGCTTTGAGCCAAGATCCATCTGAAATCAGTTATGATATCCCCTGCTCCACGTCCCCTTCTGAATCCAGCTTGCATTTTTGGAAGTTCTCTGTCAATATACTGCTGCAACCATTTTTGAATTATATCTTCAGTAAAATTTTACTTAAATGTGATATCAATGATATGGTTATATAATTTTCACATTCTGTGGGATCACCTTTCTTTGGAATGGGTACAAATATGGATGTCTTCCAATCAGTAGGCCAGGTAATGGTCTTCCAAATCTCTTGGCATAGCCAAGTGAGTGCCTTCAGCTCAACATTCATTTGTAGAATCATCTCAATGGGTATTCCATCAATGCCTGCAGCCTTGTTTTTTGCCACTTCCTTCAGTGCAACTTTGATTTCTGATAATATGCAACCTTCTGAAATGAACAGACATCAACCAATTATTTTGGTACAGTGATTCTGTGAATTCCTTCCATCTTCTTTTGATGTTTCCTGAATCATACAACATATGGAATCTTTTAATATTGTGATTAGAGGCTTGATTTTTTTTTCCTCAGTTCTTTCAGCTTGAGAAATGTTGAGTGTGTTTTTCCTTTTTGGTTTTCTAACTCCAGGTCTTTGCACATTTCATTATAATAATTGACTTTGTCCTCTAGAACAGCTCTTTGAAATTTTCTGTTCAGCTTTTTTATCCTGTGGATTCTTCCATTTGCTTTAGCTACTCTCCATTCAAGGACAAGTTTCAGAGTCTCCTTTGACACCCATTTTTGTCTTTTCTTCCTTCCCTAACTTTTTAAGGACATCTTGCTTTCTTCATAGATGATGTTCTTGATGTTATCCCATAATTCCTCTTTTCAGTCATTGGTGTTCAATTAATCAAATCTATTCTTTTGATGGTCTTTAAAATCAGTAGGGATATCACCAAGGTCATATTTTGTCTCTCATGGACTTCTTTTAATTGTCGTCAGCTTCAACTTGAACTTGCATATGAGCAGTTGAATGTCTGTTCCACAGTCAGCTTCTGGCTTTGTTTTTGTTGAAATATAGAACTCTTCCATTGCCTCTTGCCACAGATGTAGTCAGTCTCATTCTTGTGTACTCTGTCTGGTGAAGTCCACGTTTAAATTGCCTTTTGTGTTGTTGAAAAAATGGTGTTTCTGATGATCAAGTGGCTGGTCTTGAAGGATTCAATCATGCAATCTTAAGCATTATTTCTATCCCCAGGGCCATATTTTCCAACTACTGGTAATTCTTCTTGGTTTCAAGTTTTTCATTCCAATCACCAGTGATAATCAGCACATCTTGATTGCATGTTTGGTCATTTTCAAGCTTCAGAAGTTGATCAAAATCTTCAGTTTCTTCACCTTTGGTTTTAATGGTTGGTGTACAATAATAGTAGTAGCAACTGGCCTTCCTTATAGGCATGTGCATATTATCCTAACATCGACAGCATTGTACTTCAGGATTGATCTTGATACATTACTTGTGATGATGAATGCCATGCCATTCTTCTTCAATTTATTATTCCCAGAATAGTAGATCATATGAACTTATGATTCAAAATGACCAAAACCAGTCCATTTCAGCTCACTAATGCCTAGAATATCAATCTTTATGCATTCCTTTTCATTTTTGACAAATTCCAATTTTCCCAGATTCATACATTGTACATTCCATGTTCTGATTATTAATGGATACTTGCAGCTGTTTCTTCTCATCTTGAGATGTGCCACATCAGCAAATAATGTCCCAAATATTTATCCACATCATTAATATTGGCTCTACTTTAAGGAGGCAATTCTTCTCCAGTCTTATTTTGAGTACCTTCTGACATGAATAGCTCATCTTCTGGCACTATATCACATAATGTTTCAGGGCTATTCACAAAGTTTTTCAGTAATATATAAGACAGTGTTTCACTGCTATTCTTAAGGTTTTCACTGGCCAATTCTTTGAGAAGTAGATGGCTTCTTCTTTCTTCCAAATCTATCTTAGTCTGGAAGCTCCGCTGAAATCTGTCCACCATGGGTAACCCTTCTGGCATTTGCAACACCAATTGGATAGCCCGCAGCCTCATAGCAACATTCCAGCAACCACAGTACAAAAAATAGACAATCAGGTTTTTCTACTTTAGTTATTCCAAACTGTTTGGCTCATTTCCTGGTCTTGCCTGCACTCCTCACTTACCTGCCTGACTCTGGGGCACTCAATTCAGGCTGACACCCACCTTCCACTGCTCCTATGCTGAACTGTGGCCTTCCACTGGAGCATTTTGTTTATATATATATATACAGGAGTTCTGGTAGTGTAGTGCCTAATGCAGTTGACTGCTAACCAGAAGGCTGGAGGTTCAAACCCACCAGCCACTCTTTGAAAGGAAGATGGGGCAATCTACTTCTGTAGTGATACTGCCTCATAAACCCAAGGAGGGGTTGCTATGAGTCAAGTCTGACTCAACGCTACATAACAACA
>NW_006927702.1:0-2493 GCF_000298275.1 Orycteropus afer afer | reverse complement strand
TCACTAAGATTTATTGTTACAACTGAAGAATTTTACTTTTGGTCAAGATAAAAGAATTATTACTTCCTTCTGTTTCATTATGCCTTGGAGAGGATAGGTGAAGGAGACTTCATGTCACATCACATAATAAATAACTCCCATTGTGTTTTTTGTGTTCCTGAAATATAATAAATAAATAAATAAATAATACACAATATGCCTCCTGATTTAACTTTGTTAAAATGTTGTTTCATTTCTTTCTTGTTTTTTTTTTTCTTTTTTTACTACTTACCCTTGTGACCTTTAAGGAAACCAAAGAGTTAAACTCTAAATTTGTACATGTTTTAAAATCCTGATCATAATATACTGGTATGGTTACAAAAGGAATTTCATGGAAATGATAGGAAATATTTTATCTATGTATAAAGTTGCTAAGCACATTTCATTATAATAATGCATTTTGTCTTCTCATGCTGGCTTTGAAATCTTCTGTTCAGCTCTTTTGTCTTGTCATTTCTTCCATTTGCTTTAGCTACTGTCCAATCAAGAGCAAGTTTCAGAATTTCTTCTCACATCCATTTTTGTCTTTTCTTCCTGTCCTGTTGTTTTAATGATCTTTTGCTTTCTTCAGGGATAATGTTCTTGATGTCATCCCACATTCATCTGTTCTTCAGTCACTGATGTTCAAAGCATCAAATCTATTCTTTAGATGGTTTCTAAATTCAGATAGAATATAATCAAGGTAATATTTTGGCTCTCATGGACCAGTTTTAATTGTTCTCACCTGTAATTGAAGTTTTATATGAGCTATTGATAGTTTGTTCCAGAATTTGGTCCTGGACTTATTTTGTCTGTATTGAGCTTTGCCATCACCTCTTTGCATAGATGCAGTTGATCTGATTTCTGTGTATTCCATCTGGCCAATCTCAGTATGTAAAGTGTATTTAATATGAAAACAATAATTATAAAATCTCTTGGACTACCATAACAAAATTGGGTGGATTATAAGGGCAGAAATTTATTTTCTATTGGTTCTTGTGGGCTAGTCTGGATTTAGTGTGTTGGTAGGGCCATATTTTCTCTGAAGGCTATAATAAAAGATTATATATTGTCTCTTGCAGCTTCTGGTCATCAAGATATTCCTTGCCTTGCAGCTGTAGCATAACATTTTACACGCTTGTTTTCTATTTTTGTGTGTCTCTTCTCCTCTTTTACAATATACTACCTAGATTCAATTAAGATGAAACCTATTGAAGTATGACTGCATATTAACTGATAACATCTTCAAAGTCCCATCCAAACAAGGCCATATTCACAATACCATGGGTTAAGGCTATAACTTACAATTGTGGAAGATAAAATGCATTCTATAACATGCCATGATCAATAACGATTTATCCAAGGAATGAAAAATAGTTTACCTTAAAAAATTAACCAATGTCATTGATGATATAAACATTAAATTATATGAGTTAATTAATCATATTGGTAGAAAAAGTATTTGATAATATTAATATTCATTTATGATAAAAAAATTTCAGCTTATATAAAAACATCTAGTTATAGTTATTTATAGTTAAAACTTACATAAAACACTATATTTAAAGATAAATCAAGGATTGCTTTTCTTTTCAATTGGGTAAGAGACACCAGAGTTCATGATCCCCACATCTATTATCATTGTAGTTAAAAATTAAAGAAAAATTAAAAAATTAAAGAAATCTTTGGTTTTGTAAGTTTTGAAATGTAAGAAAAGAAGTGTCAATAAACGATTTGATTTAAAAAAGAAGAAATATGGCATTATTTTACTCAATAAAACTGTTTAGGTAGAAACTCTAAAATTATCTAGATATAAAGTCAAAAGCTCTGTAAGATTGGATACCAATCTCAGTATGTAAAGTGTATTTAATATGAAAACAATAATTATAAAAATATATTTTTAAGATAAAACAACAACCATGTATATCTCTCTATGCCTTCCCATTCCTCAATGTGACTGTGTTGATCATTGACCCTCCCTTCACCCAAATCAACACTTGTCTCTACCTATCTAGCAGTGTTCCCTTCCCTCCCACTTCTGCCTAGTAACCAACAAAAAAAAAGTGTCCTTCCATATATAAACATTTACAATAGTGAAATAATACAAGTATTAAAAGGCATTAGGCTGCTAACCAGAAGATTAGTGGCTCAAGCTACCAGCTATTTTGTGGGAGGAAGATGAGACAGTCTATTTCCATAAAGATTTAAAGCCCTGGAAAACCTATGGGTTGCTATGAGTTGGAATACACATGATGACAGTTTTTTTTTTTTTTTTTTTTGTGATGTATTAACTTATGGAGCTAGTATTTCTCAGACTTGAATCCCAGCCAATTTATCTCAGGTACAGCCACCATCCATCTGTAACTGGAGGCTTGCCTGTTACTATAATGCTAAACAGTTTTGAGCCAAGCTCCCAGACCATGAAGAAGGCCTGTCAATTTACATCTAAAAATTAACTAATGAAAAAAATCCTAT
>NW_006927701.1:6333-6798 GCF_000298275.1 Orycteropus afer afer | reverse complement strand
GAGGTAACTATGGGGAGGAAGTGGGAGGGGAGCTGTTGCATTGTAAATTTTGGTTATGACATGAGACAAAGTATATGTGAACCGCTGTATGAAAAGTGAATTTACTCTGTAAATCTTCACCCAAATCAAAATAAAATTTTTAAAAAAAGAGAAGGATAACCTAGACTCTGCAAAACACCGCATAACATGGATGAACTTGGAGGACATGCTGAGTAAAATAAGTCAATTATAGAAGGACAAATATTATATTAGTCCATCATTGTAAAAGGTAAGGAAACGGTTCTACATGGAAGGAAATTTTCTTTGTTGATTACCAGGGGTAGGAGGAAAGGGTAGGGAACCCTGTTAGAGGTAAGTATTGATTTGGGTTAAGAGAAGGGCAATGTACCAAATGTGAGTGATCAATATGGTGGCACTGAGGAAGAGAAAGACATAGAGAGGTACATGGGAGGTACAGATAACAAA
>NW_006927701.1:0-5578 GCF_000298275.1 Orycteropus afer afer | reverse complement strand
TCAAGTAGATACACTTCTTGGAGAGAACAATCATGGGAGAAAGAAGGGCTGTTTATGTACAGGGAGACAGCTCTGGGGGCAGGAGTGCACGGAGGGATGGACGCAGGGAAGAGATAACTATCAGGAGGAAGTGGGAGGGGAGCTGTTGCATTGGGGTAAATTGTAGTCAATATCATGAGACAAAGTGTATGTGAACTGCTGTATGGAAAGTGAAATTTGCTCTGTAAATTTTCAACCAAATCACAATCAAACAAACAAACAAATAATAGTAATAATAAAGAAATCAAACAACATATTGCATTGGACAAATCTACTGCAGGAGACCTCTTTCAAGTGTGAAAAACAAAGATGTCACTTTGAGGACTAAGGTGTCCCTGAACTAAGCTATGGTATTTTCAATTGCTCATATCCATGTGAAAGCTGGACAATGAATACAGAAGACCAAGGAAGAATTGATGCCTTTGAATTATGGTATTGGAAAGAATACTGAATACACTATGGACTGTCAGAAGAACAAATAAATTTGTCTTGGATTAAGTGTAGACAGGATGCTTTCTGGAAGCAAGGATGACAAGTCTTCATCTCCCGTACTTTGGACATGTTGTTATCAGGAGATAACAGTCCTAAAAAAGGATGTCATGCTTGGTAAAGCAGATGGCTAGGAAAAAAAAAGAGGAAGACCTGCAATGAGATGAATTGACACAGTGGCTACAACCAGGGGTTCAAACATAGTAACAATTTTGAGGATGGTATAGAACCAAGTAGTGTTTCATTCTATTGTACACAGGGTTGCTAGTAGTAGGAACTGACTCAACAGCACCTAACAACAACAACTACAACAACACTGTGATAGCAAGGTCCCTGGGTGGTGCAGACAGCTCACTCTCAGCTACTAACCTAAAGGGTGGTGGTTCAAACCTACCCAGCAGCACCGCAGAAGGCCTGGTGATCTGCTCCCATAAAGATTACAGCCAAGAAAACCCTGTGGAGCAGTTCTACTCTAACACATGCAGCTGCCCTGAGTCAGAACTGACTCGATGACAAAATATTTGGTTTTTGGATTTTTATTATGATAGCATCTCTTCTCAACTCAGCCGTACCTAAAGTTGGCCTCCCCCAGTTGCTCTTTTTCACATCGACATTTGTTTCCTTCCCCACAGTTAGCCTAGTCTTCAATTATGAGGTTTGCCTTGTTCATCCAGTTATCATCTATCTTCCCCCATAGAGTGGAAGCTCTGTGAGGACTGAGACCCTGTCCTCTTCGTTCTCATTATCCCAGGTCTTTGACTAGTGCCTGGCAGAGTAAGAAATATATGAATGAACAAGGGGAAAATTGCAGCCCATAGATGTTAACTGACCTACTCAAAGACACAGTCAGTTCATGGAGCACCAGGGCTGAGAAGCCTGTTTCCCAACCCTACCCCCACCCCCACTCCAGGGCAGTGAGACTGCCAAAGGAAAAGTCCTTTCTCGCCTGCAGAAACTGCACTTGGTACACAGCTGAGGGCCCTGCTGAGCAGGATTATGAATGTGACCTGGGTGAAAGTTCTCGCCTCATTTAGCATAGAACAAAGTAGCATTAACTGCAGCAGCAGTAGTGGCCCCAGATTCCAGGGCACACACTCAGCAAATGACCTTCCACTAAATGCTCTGGGGGAGGGGACAAAAGAGCACAGTTGCCTCTGGGTGTCCTACTCCCCACTTCAGAGGCTCGCTCTGTGCTCTCCAGGTGGTGAGATAGAAGGAGGATAAGGCCTGGAAGTAAGTATATGGACATGAAACAGTGTCCTTGAAGCCTCAGTGCAGGCATGTCTCTGTCTCTCTCTCTCTCACACGCACATACCCACAGCAGAAAAGCCTCCAAAATGCTTGAAATGCAGCTGCACACCACGTCTTTATTTATTTGTAGTCTAAGAGGAATGAGGCACTTACATCTCTTCCTTTCTCTCCCAGCCCATCTAAAAAGGAAGTACTATTTGAAGGGCATCTGATGCCACTGTGTCACTATTGATTAGGGGCTCAGCAGGGGCCAATGAATGTGCCAGAGATCACAGCAGAAATCCTTCCTGCTCCTCAACATTAAGGGGCTGGGCACGAAATAATTCTGGTGACTTGTCTTTATGCTAATGCCATGCAATTCTCTAACAGGGACAGAGAGTAAGACTAAAGCATTCAGCAAGCATGGTTGTCTCTTTGGGGTCTTTCAGTCTCCATTAGCAAAAGCTTGGATGAGCTGGCCTGGTTGTTTTTCTTTATTATGAGGATCTGAGTGGTATAGCAAAGAGAAGAAAAAAAAAAAAAAAAAAGCAGTAAGGCTGAAAACTGTTGTACCTTTCAACTATTAGCTCCTGAGTGAGAACCCCAGGTCTGTGCTTTAAATCTCTGACTTGTTTCACAGAGGTCAGCATGAGGTGGAGGGACAGAGCTGTGTCCTGGGCACGGAACACTTCCTGCAGTCTCAACCTGGGATGCTTACTGGACAGTGTGTTATTTCTCCTTTGAAAAAAAAAGGTAGGAAAAGGGGAAAAGACCCTGGCAGGGTGAGAGAAAACCAGAAATACTGACCAACTCTGTACATAATTAAATCATCACCTCTCAAACTACCAAGTAAACCAGGCAAGAAAAATGACCTCAGAAAGCCCCTAGGTGAAGTCGCTGGGCCTGTGTGCTCGGGACCATGGTCACAGGGTACTTAAAAACTCAAGTGTCACAACCTAGTATACAAAAGCATGGTTCTACATCCTACTTTGGTGAGTAGTGACTAGGGTATTAAATGCTTACAAGTGGGAATCTAGGATGCAACTATTGGTTTCTCCTCATCCAGAGCAGAGAAGAGTGAAGAAAATCAAAGACATACAAAAATATTTAATCCAAGGATTAATGGGCCATGAGAACCTCAGCCTATACAACCCTGAGAAGAACTAGATGGTGCCTGGCTACCAATGCCAACCATTCAGAAAGGGATCAAAATTGGAGATCCTCTATAGAGGGGGAGAAAAAAAATGTGGAACAAAATTAAAAAACATAAAAAGACCAGGATTACTGGTCTGAAAGAGATTGGTGAAACCCCTAAGACTATGGCCCCAAGTCACCCCTCAGACCTGGAATTGAACTCACTCCCATGGCTTAACTTTCAGACAAACGATAGACAGGCCTATGAGCTGAACAACTACACCAGGGAGATGCACTCCTTAGAACAATCAACCATGGGAGATCAGAGGGCAGCATCTGTGCAGGGAGAAAGGAAGGGAGGGAGGAATGCATAGACAAGGACACAGGGAAAGGTTAACCACAAGGAAGAAGTGGGAAGAAAGCTATTGCAGCGTAGAGATTGTATTCAGTGTCACAAAACAAAATGTTATGACCTGTTGAATATAAAACAAATCTGCTTTGTCAAATTTACCCATACAACAATAAAAAGTTAAAAAGAAAGCCCCTGGGCAATGATGGAGAGATGAACAAAGAACACTATGAAAGCAGACCCCACTGCAGCAGTTAAGCAGCCTTAAAGGTCATTTGACCCAACCCTTCATTTTACAGAAGGGAAAGCTGAGGCTCAGAGAGAGAAGAGAAACAAACTAGTGAAAGGCTGAATCAGAAGCAGTGAGAGTCTCTCTACCCCGCACTGCTGCACAGAGATTTCAACAGGAGATAAACCAATCCGGACAAACACAAGCAATGTCCCACTAAGGCCTGGTTCACTTCATTAGGAGTACCCGGATGGTGCGAAAAATTAAGGAACTCACTGCTAACCAAAAGGTTGGAGGCTTGAGTTCCCCCAAAGGCACCTCAGAAGAAAGGACTGGCAATCTACTTATAAAAAATCAGTTCTTGAAAACCCTGTAGAGCACAGTTCCACTCCAACACACATGGGCTGCATGAGTGAGAACTGACTCAGTGGCAACTGGTTTCACTACATTAAATTCAAAGTGAGCTGGATGAGCGTATCTGTGCACGGACAACCAAAAGTCATGAAGTCAAGAACAAACCAATGAAAAATTGCAGAGCACTGAGATTTGTAGAAAAAGATCAAGGGATCACCTTTTTCTTTAATGCCACTTGGAAATGGGATTGAGGGTACTCATTAACGGAATGAATCAATGACATTGAAGGAAGGAAAAGATAATCTCACTACTGGAGGGAATCAGAGAACTGAAGAAATATAAAGATATAAAGGCCCCAGGATGACACTAGAGTGATATTCTCTTATTTGTCGCACAAAGAAAGAATATATTGAGCTTTGGGCAGCAACAACATTCCATACCTGCTAAATTCCAACTACTTAAACTCTCCATCAACCCTCTGTTTCACCCATAAAATATAGCTAGTAATTGTACTGCCTATGTGCCAGGGCTGTTACAAGAATCAAAGGTAGTAGATAAGATAGATAAAAGAAGCTTTATAGTTTAAAAGTGTTATTATTATTATCTTAGTTCTCTAGTATTGCTACAACAGAAATACCACAAGTGGATGGCTTTAAAAAACAGAAATTTATTCTCTTATACTTTAGGAAGCTAAAAGCCCAAATTCACAGCGCCAGCTCCAGGGGAAGATCAGGCTGTAAATCTAAAGTTCAGAGCACTGGCTGTAGGGGCTGGGTGGCAGCCCCTTGACCGTGGACTTCAGCTCTGCCTTCCAGATCCACTGGAGCAAGCTAGAGGTGTCTCCTGACCCACACAGCTGCTGGTTGTTGAGGCTGATTAATCCAAGATCAGCAAGTAAAATGGCAGATTATTAGCTCACACCTTGCAAAGGCAACAATCTCAAGATCAGCAGGCAGAATAGCAGGTTGTTGGTTCAAGTCCAGGAACTGCAGATAAAGAGTGGCCAAATGCAGGATCCAAAATGAGCCATTTCCCAAAACTTCTCCAAAGAGACTGAAACTAGGCCACACTTCAAAGACAACTCCCCTTCAACTAATGTTACCTGCTCACAACAGACTCAATGATTATGCCACATCCAATCTCCTTATGGGGAATAACTACATCCAGCTGCCAAGCCACTCAAAATCATAGCCCAGCCAAGCTGACACATGCCCTTAACTACCACAATCATAAGAAGATGATTAGTCGTAGTCTGACTTGAACATTGTGCTCTTTTAAAGAACTATCTCTATGGGGTCAAATTGACAGTAGCAACTAGAAAGGTTAGATAGGAAGTATAGGGAGCACTGAGTTTATGTTAATTAGAGAGAATAAGAATATTATTATGCATGTGAAAGCTGGACAATGAGTAAAGAAGACTGAAGAAGAGTTGATGCTTTTGAGTTGTGGTGTTGGAGAAGAATGTTAAGAGTACCATAGACTGTTAAAAGGACTAACAAATCTGTCCTGGAAGAAGTGCAGCCGGAATGCTCCTTGGAAGCGAGAATCCAAAAATAAAATTATAAAAACAATACATTTAGGAGGCGGGGAAAGATGGCGGACTAGGCAGAAGGATTGCACAGACCCTCTTCAACAAAGAAAAGGGAAACCAATAAATACAGACACAGAAGATAATCTTGGACCCCTGAGCCTTGAAGGAAAGGATGCAGATTTGGACTAAACCCCAACTAGCAGAAGAATTTGCGTGAAAATAC
>NW_006927700.1:5014-5634 GCF_000298275.1 Orycteropus afer afer | reverse complement strand
CCTGTTTACAATCTTGTAGGCTTATTTACTTTGGATACTTCCATAGCTGGGTTGGTTTCTGGGTTATGTCATCATGTGTGTTAATGATCAGTTGTGGTTTGCTGTTGTTGGTTCTCTGTCCAAAGGACTCCCTTTAGCATCTCTTGTAAGGTTAGTCTGTTTTTAACAAATTTCCTTAATTTCTGCTTTTATGGAAATGTCCTAATTTCACCATCATATTTGAGGGATAATTTTGATGGGTACATAATTCTTGGTTGGAAATTTTTCTCTTTCAGGGTTTTATATATACCATCCCATTGTCTTCTCGCCTGCACAGTTTCTGCTGAGAAATCCGAGCTTAGTCTTATTGGTTGCTCCTTGTAGGTAACTTTTCACCTTTCCTGTGCTGCTTTCAGGATTCTTTCTTTGTCTGTGAGTTTGGTGAGTTTGATGATTATGTCTTGGTGATTTTCTTTTGGGGTCTATCCTGTTTGGGGTTCGGTGGACTTCTTGAATGGATATATTTTCGTTTCCATCATACCAAGGAAATTCTCTTCCAACAAATCTTCAACAATTTTCTCTGTGGTTTTATTTGTCTCTTCCTGTTCTGGAATTCTGATTACATATAGGTTATTCCTTTT
>NW_006927700.1:3487-4234 GCF_000298275.1 Orycteropus afer afer | reverse complement strand
CCCAAATCAATATTTATCTCTATCTATCTAACAGCATTCCCTCCCCTTCCCTCCCACCCCTGGTAACCAACAAAGAAAATGTCCTCCAATATAAATATGATTCTTTTGAATTCCTTATCAGGGAGTTCCTATGCTGTGTCTTCCTCAGGGATGTGTTTTGGGTCTGTATCCTAGTCCCTTGTTTCCCCTGCTTTATTTTGCTTCTTTGTGTGGACTGTGATGCTCTGTTGTCTCTGAGGCATTGTGATATTTTTGTGTTTATATTTAATTGGTGATTGTATGCTGGAGTGACTTGCCCATGATTTTCATCTGTTTTGTTTGTATGTTATCTACGCAAGCAGGGTACTGTGCTATGCTCCTCTAATTGCTAGTTGGCAGCACTTACACACTCACCACCTGTCTCCTTTGCTGTTGTCAGCCTGTATGTCCCTGCTATCCTTAGCAAACAGCCTATTCTTAGGTCCCTGGAATGCTGTCACTTCAAAATCCAAAATGGAAACCACTTGTAAACATTTAAAATGGCTGCGCCCTCAGTCACTTTAAATATTCAAAATGGCTGGTGCGTGTAAACCATCAAAATGCCTGCGCCCTCTGGACAGCTGAAAGTCCACAGCTCAGGTGTCTCCCACCTTGTTCTTTACCTTCCTAGTCATATGCCACCAGTGCAGTCATCCCTGCAGTCCTTGGAGACCAGGGCTGACCTTTAGGTAAATTCTCAGGTCCCAACACCACTTGGAAATATTCAGG
>NW_006927700.1:0-2312 GCF_000298275.1 Orycteropus afer afer | reverse complement strand
GGGAAATATAGCCTTGGTGATAGAAATGACACTGCACATTGCACAACAGAATTCTGTAAGACCAAATGGTTTTTTCAGCAACATAAATGGTGGCTATACACATGGATTTCACCAGAGAGAATACACAGAAATCAAATTGACTACATTTGTGTAAAGAGGCAATGGAGAAACTCAGTATCATCAGTCAAAACAAGGCCAGGAGATGACTATGGAACAGACCATCAATTGCTCATATGCAATTTCAAGTTGAAGCTGAAGAAAACTAAAACAATTCCACAACAGTCAAAATATGACCCTGGGTATATGCCCCTTGAATTTAAAGACAATCTGAAAAATAGATGCCCTGAACCAAAGACCAGAAATTGTGGAATGACATCGCAACATGAAGAAAGCAAAAGGTCAATAAAAAGACAGGAAAGGAAGAAAAGACCAAAATGGATGTCAGAGAGACTTTGAACTTCGCTCTTGAATGGAGAGTACCTAAAGCAAAACTAAGAAATGTTGAAATAAAACAGGTGAACAGAAGATTTCAAAGGGTGGCTCGAGAAGATAAAGTACAGTATTATAATGAAATGTGCAAAGACCTGGAGTTAGAAAACAAAAAGGAAGGAACATGATCAGCATTTATCAAGCAGAAAAAACTAAAGAAAAATTCAAGCCTCAAGTGGCAAGATAAAGGATTCCATATGCAAAATGCTGAATGGTGCAGGAAGAATGAGAACAAGATGGAAGGAATACACAGAGTGATTGTACCAAAAGAATTGGTCAATGTTCAGCCATTGCAGAAGATAGCATATGGACTTCCAGTAAGATAGAGGAATAAGCAGACAAGTGACACACCTTCTTCAACAAAGAAAAGAAAAACCAATTGACAGAGAAACAGAAGATAATAATCCTAGAGCCCTGAACTCTGAAAGGAACTATACAGAAGTGGACTAGGTACCAACTAGTGGAAAACCCTGGCGAAAACAGTGAGTACAGAGATACTTGGAGCTGCGGACTGTCAGCTACTCTGACGGGACCAACAGCCTGAATATTTCCAAGTGGTATTAGGACCTGAGAATTGACCTAAAGATCAGCCTTGGTCACCAAGGGCTACAGGGTTGACAGTGCTGATGGTCTATGACTAGGAAGGGAAACAGCAAGGAGGGAGACAATCTGAGCTGTTGACTTCCTGCTGTCTGGAGGGTGCAGCCATTTTGATGAATTACATGCAACAGCCATTTTGGATATTTAAAGTGACCAAGGGCACAGCCATTTTGAATGTTTATAAGTGGCGGCCATTTTGGATATTTAAAGTGACCGAGGGTGCAGCCACTTTGAATGTTTACAAGTGGTGGCCATGTTGGATATTTAAAGTGACCAAGAGTACATCTATTTTGAATCTTTACAAGTGGCAACCATTTTGGATTTTAAAGTGATAGCATTCTCACTTAGATTCCAGGGACCTAAGAATAGGCTCTGTTTGCCAAGGTTGGCAGGGACATACAAGAGGCTGGCAAAACGAAAGGAGACAGGTGGTAAGTGTATAAGTGCTGTCAACTAGTGAATACAGAAGCACAGCACAGTACCCCGCTTGTATAGATAACATACAAACAAAACAAAGAAAATGAAATTGTGGGCAAGTCACTCCAACAAACAATCACCAATTATATATAAACACAAAAATGTCACAATGCCTCGGAGACAACAGAACATCACAGTCCACACAAAGAAGCAAGATAACACAGGAGAAATAAGGGACCAGGATACAGACCCAAAACACATCCCTGAGGAAGATGCAGCATTGGAACTCCCTGATAAGGAATTCAAAAGAATTATATTTAGGTATCCTCAAAGGATTGAGAGACAGATCAAGGAAAACACAGACAAAAGGAATAACCTATGTGTCATTGGAATTCCAGAACAGGAAGAGAAAAATAAAACCACTGAGAAAATTGTCCAAAATTTGTTGGAAGAGAACTTCCCTGATATGATGAAAATAAGAATATATCCATTCAGGAAGTCCAGTGACCCCAAACAGGATAGACCCCAAAAGAAACCAAGACATATCATGATCAAACTCACCAAAACGAAAGACAAAGAAAGAATCATGAGAGCAGACAGGAAAAACGAAGTTACCTACAAAGAGCAACCAATAAAACTTAAGCTCAGATTTCTCAGCAGAAACCATGCAGGCAAGAAGACAATGGGGTGGTATATATAAAACCCTGAAAGAGAAAAATTTCCAACCAAGAATTATGTACCCAGCAAAACTGTACCTCAAATATGATGGTGAAATTAGGACATTTCCAGATAAGCAGAAATTAAGG
>NW_006927699.1:3306-6700 GCF_000298275.1 Orycteropus afer afer | reverse complement strand
CCTTGAGTGGAGAATAGCTAAAGCAAATGGAAGAAATGAAAAGGTAAAAGGGCTGAACAGAAGATTTCAAAGAGCAGCTCGAGTAGACAGAAGCAATAAGAGATAATAATAGTACATACTTCCTCCTCATGGGGTTTTGATAAGATTAAATAATACAATTTATGTAAAATGCATAGAACATAACTGCAAATTAGTCCTACTCTCTTTGGAAAATTAAGGAATAGACATAAAGATGATCAAACAGTGGAAATAACACAATCACAAGTTATTGATTGGATACCTACTATACATAAGGCACTATGTCTTACATTTGGATGCTAGGTAGATAGACAACTTATGATGAGGAAAATATGAAACATAAATTAAAAAAACTAACACTAAAACTACCAATAAGGTAGTATTCAGAAGATAAGCTCTGGGCTCAAACTACTAGGTCCAAATCTAAATTCTGATACTTATAGGCATTGTGAATTTGGACAAATCACTAAGTCATTATGTGTTTCATATGCATCATCCATAAAATAGGCATAATAGTAGTAAAAATCATAATAACAATAATATACATCATGGGGGCTATTGTGAGCAAATAAGAGCAAATATTGATGTAGGTGATTAATGCTGTGGAGTTCAACAAAGTAAAGATACCTTAAAGTTGGTGGATAAGGAAAGACTTCATGAAAGATATGTTATTCTATCAGAATATCAAAGAATAAGGGTATTTCAGTAGTGGATGTAATGGCAAGGGGGAGAGTAGGAGTGGCCGAGATCTTTCTAAATCAAATAATAGTAGGAGTTAATGGTTGACATTTAGAGCACACACAGCACTTTGGGAGAACAAGAACACAGAGTTTAAAAAAGAATAAGGCAAGAACTGAAATTAGAAATGCAGTTTGGGAAGAATATAAGAGGCCTTGAATGCCAACCTAAAAAGCAATGGAGTGCCTCCAATGATTTGGAAGATGAGGAGTCACCGTTCCAGAGGCCTTTAAGAATAGCAATCCTTGAGTGAAATAAGTCAATCAGAAAGGGACAAATATAGTATTAGTTCATTATTATAAAAAGTCAAGGAAAGGTTTATACATGGAAGGTAACCTTCTTTGCTGGTTACCTGAGGTAGGAGGGGAGGAGAAGGAGCACTGCAAAAAAAAAAAAAAGCATTTGACCCATGTCACTTTAGGTTTGTACATTTCACTGAACATAAATTATATTTCAAAAAATGTATTTTTTAAAAAGTTAATGTATATCAAAAATAGAAATTGCAACTTCTTAATGAGAAACCACAAGGAGCATGATGTTTATCAGTGACTTTGAATGCCTGAGAGAGGCCTCAGTACCAGAGTACCATAGGCCCTAAACCCAATCACTTCTGAGTTATGAAAAGAGCAGAACTGACACAGAGGGAAGACACATTCAGGAACTCCAAGGAATGCCAAAAAAAAAAAAAAAAAAAAAAAAATGCCAAGGAACTCCAGGGACTACCAACAAGGAAGGGCTGCCCTTTAAAACCACATCTTGAACTGGGACTTCTAGTGCCCTGAAATGTAAGAAAATAAATTTCTGTTCTTTAAAGCAATAATAATAAAAAAAGAATAGCCATCTTGCATCAATGAGGAATTACCTCACTTAAGACTGATATAATTGCCTTGACATCTGCAATAGTCCAAGAATGAATTCAGATGACAGAAGAATAAATACAGACAGGAACATGTATAATAAGCTGAAAATGCAGACTTAATGGAATTTGAAATTGAGGGCAAAGTGGTAGTGTTAACAATATTTTGGCAACAGGTATCAAATGGTAATGATAATAACAAAAATATTGGTGTCAAGAGGAAGAGATTCATTCTGAAAGAAAGGTAAATTTGAGTTTGGATATGATTTTATGTTTTTAAATTGTGATTTGGGTGAAAGATGACAGAGCAAATTCATTTTTCATACAGCAGTTCACACACATTTTGTCTCATGACATTGACTGCAATTTCCCACAATGTAACAGCTCTCTTCCCACTTCCTCCCCATAGTTACCTCTTCCCTGTGTCCTTCCCTCCTATGGACTCTAGCCCCCGAGCTGTCACCTTGCGCATACACTGCCCATCTGTTCTCCCATGACTAATCTCTCCAAGGAGTGTAACTACCTAATGTAAATGTTCAGCTCATATGCCTATCTTTTGTTTGGCTGTAATCCACAGGAGTGGGTTCAATTCCAGATGAAAAGCAGCTAGGGCCCATAGTCCCAGGGGTTTCACCAAGTTCTATCAGACCAGCATATTTGTTTTTTTTTTTTTTTTGGTAATGATTTTGAGTTTTGTCCTGCATTGTTCTTCCACTCTCTCCAGGATCTCCTACAGAGATCCCCCTCTGAGCAGGTGACAGTGGTAGCCAGGCTCCATCTAGGTCCTCTGGTCTCATAGTCATATAGGCTGAGGATTGCATGGTGTACCAGTGAGTATGGATATGATTTTGTAATACTGGCAATTACCTAGATAGCAATTGGAAATATGAGACTAGAACTTGGAAATACTAGATACATGGAAGAAGTAGCAAATTTTGAATACTGTGAGAATAACAATACAGAGTGGAAAGACTTGTAGACAAACATATAAGTAAGGCCAAATTCAAAATATTGACATGCATTTGCATTTTAAGAAGAAGAAGAAAGAGTAATGAAGACAAATATTACATTAGGGAAAAATCCACAGTAATGACTGATCAATCAGTAGTGTCAAATACAATGTAATAGGAAAAATTACAACACTGTGGTTATGAGAACTTTTAAATACTCCAAAAGAGCTAGAGTGGAACTTCATGAGGGCAGGGAATATATTTTGTAAATATCTTTCCCTCTAGTCTCTAGATCGGGAGTCAGCCGCAGGGATCCAGGTGAGGAGAGGGAACCCAGGCATGCCCAAAGCAGCAGGACAGAAGATCAGGAGAAAGGAGAGAAAAAGGCCCAGAGACCAGGAGAGATGAGGAGTCAACTTCAGGGACCCAAGTAAGGGTGGTAGAAATGGTTTCTAATAGGGAGAAAAATGTGTCTGTCGGTTTGTCCTACCATGGTGATGTGTTGATGTGAGTCTTGAGGCTGAGCCTCTGGTATTTCAAACCCAGCGGCATGCACGTGGTACACAGGTATCAGCCCAGCTTACAGACTGAGACAGACTAAGAAGAAGGAAGAGGCTGTTCACTTCTCAAAGAATTGGCCAGGGAAAACCTTATGAATAGCAAAGCAACACTGTCTGATACATTACCCTGCAACTTTATGAATAGTCTGTATGGGTTAGAAGGCTCTCAAAATAGGACTGGGAAAGAGCTGCATCATCTGAGTAAACCCAGCCTTACTTATATGGATAAAGTAAAGCTTTCAAGACCTCCATTTGCTGATATGGTACCACTC
>NW_006927699.1:1567-2976 GCF_000298275.1 Orycteropus afer afer | reverse complement strand
TGAGGAAATTGAAGATTTTTATCAACTTCTGCAGTCTGAAAATAACCAAACATGCAATCAGGATGTGTTAATTATCACTGGTGACTGGAATGCAAAAGCTGGAAACAGAGAAGGATCACCGGTAGTTGGAAAATTTGGCCTTGGTGACAGAAATAATGCTGGAAATTACATGGTAGAATTTTGCAAGACCAATGACTTAGTCATTGCAAACACTTTTTTTCAACAACACAAATGGCAGCTGTACATGTGGACTTCACCAGATGGAACACATGGAATCAGATTGACTACGTCTGTGACAAGAGGCGGTGGAAAAGCTCAATATCTTCAGCCAAAACCCGGCCAGGAGCTGATTGTGGAACAAATCATCAACTGCTCATATGCAAGTTCAACTTGAAGTTAAAGACAATTAAAAGAAGTCCAAGAGAGCCAAAATATAATCTTGAATATATCCCTCCTGAATTTAGAGATCATCTAAAGAATAGAATTGATGCACTGAACACCAATGAACGAAAACCAGAATAGTGGGAGGATATCAAGAACATTATCCATGAAGAAAGCAAGAGATCACTAAAAAGACGAGAAAAGAAGAGAAGACCAAAATAGATGACAGAAGAGACTCTGAAACTTGCTCTTGAGCAGAGAGTAGCTAAAGCCAATGGAAGAAATGACAAGATAAAGGAGCTGAACGGAAGATTTCAAAGAGCAGCTCGAGCAGACAAAACCAATTAGTATAATTAAATGTACAAGGACCTAGAGTTAGAAAACTGAAAGGGAAGAACATGCTCGGTATTTCTTAAGCTGAAAGAATTGAGGAAAAATTTAAGCCTCGAGTTGCAATATTGACAGATTTTAAGGGAAAAATATTGAATGATGTAGGAAACATCAAAAGATGGAAGGAATACACAGAGTCACTGCACCAAAAAGAACTGGTCGATCTTCATCCATTTCAGGAAGTGGCATATGATCTAGAAACAATGGTACTGAAGGAGGAAGTCGAAGCTGCAATGAAGGAACTGGCAAAGAACAAGGCTCCGGGAATTGACGGAATACCCATTAAGATATTTCAACAAACGGATGCCCCATTGGAGGCACTCACTTGGTTTTGCCAAGAGATTTGGAAGACAGCTACCTGGCCAACTGACTGATCCATATTTGTACCCATTCAAAAGAAAGGGGATCCCACAGAATGTGGAAATTATCGAACAGTATCATTAATATCACATGCAAGTAAGATCTTACTGAAGATAATTCAAAAATGTTTGCAGCAGTATATTGACAGAGAACTTCCAGAGGTACAAGCTGGATTCAAAAGAGGACGTGGAACAAGGGATATCATAGCTGTTGTCAGATGGATCTTGGCTCAAGGCAAAGAATACCAGAAAGATGTTTACTTGTGTTTTATTGACTAT
>NW_006927699.1:0-1360 GCF_000298275.1 Orycteropus afer afer | reverse complement strand
CATCAGGATTGGAGGAAGAATCATTAACAACCTGAGATATGCAGATGATACAACTTTATTGCTGAAAGTGAGAATGACTTGAGGCACTTACTGATGAAGACTGAAGAATACAACTTGCAGTGTGGATTACGTCTCAATATAAAGAAAACCAAAATCCTCACAACTGGACCAATAAGCAGCATCACAATAAATGGAGAAAAAATTGAGGTTGTCAAAGAATTCACGTTGCTTGGTTCTACAATCGATGCCAATGGAAGCGGCAGTCAAGATATTAGATGACGTGTAGCTTTGGGCAGGTCAGCTGTGAAGGAACTCTTTCAAATGCTGAGGAGCAAGGATATCTCCTTGAGAACTAAGGTGCACCTAATACAAACCATGATATTTTCAATTGCCTCATATGCATGTGAGAGCCGGACAACAAATAAGGAAGACTAAAGAAGAGTCAATGCTTTTGAGTTGTGGTGCTGGCAAAGAATGCTGAAAGTACCATGGACTGCTAAAAGAACTGACAGATCTGTCCAAGAGGAAGTGTACCCAAAATGCTCCTTGGAAGCGAGAATGGCCAGACTTCCTCTCACCCACTTTGGTCATGTTGTCAGCAGGGACCATTCCCTGGAGAAAGATGTCATGCTTGGTAAGGTGGAAGGTTGACGAAAGAGGGGAAGGCCTTCAATGTATTGACATGGTGGCTGCAACGATGGGCTCAAGTATAGCAGAGATCATGGAGTTGGCGCAGGATGGGGCAATATTTCATTCTGCTGTGCATGGGGTCTCTATGAGTCAGAAATGACTCAGCGGCACCTAACAACAACAACAACAGTCTCTAGATCAGTGATAAAGAGTTACTGGCCAATTGCTTGTTGAAAAAATGACATTTTTTTTTCAGAATAGTATTTTAAGGAATCCAGGAAACTGTGTAGTAAGGTAGAGGACACAATGTGTCAGGAATGGTGATTTATAAAGAAGCAAGTTCAACAACAGTTAGCAGGGCATCTAAATTGAGATTACTTATCTAACTTTTTTTTTTTTTTTAGTTACAAAAAAGAAATAATTGTACAGAAGGTTAAAAATACAGTGTGATTATAGAGAAGGATTTTAAAGACATTTAAAGGAGAATAAATAAAAGGAAGCAAAGTTTTGAGAAAACAGAAAGGGGTAAGTTTAATGAGTAATTATTTAACTGAAGAATCAAATTGATGAATATATGTGTAATTACTGAATTCCAGTTAAAGAAACCGTGATGTCCATATAAATATGAATTCATGAAACAATGAATCTGAAAGATTTTCAGGTTCATTATTCAAGATTTAATCCTGCCCCACATACATTTTATTATTTTTTTTTATTTTATTTTTTTTTT
>NW_006927698.1:6257-7206 GCF_000298275.1 Orycteropus afer afer | reverse complement strand
ACTCTGTGCTACGCCCATGCTTACCTTGCTCCCGGAGACCCGGTCCCTCTCGGGAGGGTAACAAGGGAAAGTGTTCAGTGCATATCAGTGAGTAAGCACAAGCCCACCCGTGCTTACCTTGCTCCCGGGGAAAGCACAAACCCGCCTGTGCTTACCTTGCTCCTGGAGACCCAGTCCCTCTTGGGAGGGTAACAAGGGAAAGTGTTCAGTGCAGATTAGTGAGTAAGCACAAGCCCGCCCATGCTTACCTCGCTCCCGGGGACTAAGCACAAGCCTGCCTGTGCTCACCTTGCTCCCAGAGACCCGGTCCCTCTTGGGAGTGTAACAAGGGAAAGTGTTCAGTGCAGATCAGTGAGTAAGCACAAGCCTGCCCATGCTCACCTTGCTCTCGGAGCCATTAGAAGCACAAAAGAGGAGTTCCAGTAAGATGGTGGAATAGGCAGAAAGACTGCACAGACCCTCTTTAACAAAGAAAAGGGGAACCAATGAATACAGATACAGAAGATAATCCTGGACCCCTGAACCTTGAAGGGAAGGATATAGAAGTGGACTAAACTCCAACTAGTAGAAGAATTTGCATGAAAACACCAAAAAAAGAGACATATGAAGCTGCATTCTGGCAGCAATCCTAACAGCACAGACAGCTTGGCTATTGCTGAGTGGTGGTAGGACCTAAGAATTAATCTAAAAATTGGCCTTGGTAGCCAGGGACTGCATGAAGGACTGATCTGATGGTTGGTGAATAAAAGGGGAAACAATGAACGGGAAGGCAGGCTGAGCTGTGGAATTTTGTCTATCTGGAGGGTGCAGCCATTTTGAATCTTTGCAAGTGGCTTGACCATTTTAGATATTTAAATCCTACTTCCGTAGTGACACTGCCTCGGAAACCCAAGGAGGGGTCGCTATGGGTCTGGGCTGACTCGACGGCACATAACAACAACAACAACAA
>NW_006927698.1:2511-3557 GCF_000298275.1 Orycteropus afer afer | reverse complement strand
ACAGTGAAATTAGGAGATTTCCGGATAAGCAGAATCTAAGGGAATTTGTTAAAACCAGACCAACCTTACAAGAGACGCTAAAGGGAGTCTTTCGAACAGAGAACCAAAAATAGCAAATAACAACCAACCATTGATACACATGATGACATAACCCAGAATCCACAGCTATGGACATATCCAAAGTAAAAAAGATTATAAACAGGGAGACAGTGACATCAATAGGCGAGTGAGAACAACTACAAACCAAAAAGAGGGAAAATACTGTGTAGTTACAGAACTTCTAAATGGTGAGGAAGTCAAGAGTGTTGTCAAAGAGAAGGGACTGTTCTAATCTCAGGGAGAAAATTATAAATCACAGGGTAACCTCAAAGAAAAATGATAAACCTTCACATTCCTGAGAGCAGCATGGAAAAAAAAAAAAAAAGTTACATACAAAGGTCAGCCAGTAAGAATAAGCTCTGATTTCTCAGCAGAGACCATGCAAGTGAGAAAACAATAGGATGGTATATATAAAACCCTGGAAGAGAAAAATTTTCAACTGAGAATTATATACCCAGCAAAATTGTCCCTCAAATATGATGGTGAAATTAGGAGATTTCCAGATAAGCAGAAGCTAAGGGAATTTGTTAAAACCAGACCAACCTTACAAGAGATGCTACAGGGAGTACTTTGATCAGAAAACCCAAAACAGCAAATATCAACAGACCATTAATACACAGGATGACATATCCCAGAAACCACAGTTATGGACAGAGCCAAAATAACATGAGATTTCAAGATTGTAAATGGAACCAGAGACATCAATTAGCAAGTGAGGACCTCTACAAACAAAAAGAGGGAAAAGACTCTGCAGTTACAGAACTTCTAAACAGTGAGGAAGTTAAGAGAGTTGCAAGACAGAATACACTGTTCTAAACTCAGGCAGAAAAGTATAAATCATAGGGTAACCTCAAAGAAAAATGATAAACCTTCATATAACAATAAAAAAGAGGAAAAGCACAATTACCCAGCAAATACTAAAACAACAGCAACACAGGAAATGATAA
>NW_006927698.1:0-694 GCF_000298275.1 Orycteropus afer afer | reverse complement strand
GTCAAAAATCTACTGGAACTAATTGAGAGATTTAGCATTGTGGCAGGATATAAGATCAACATCCAAAATCAGTTGGATTCCTCTACACCAGCAAAAAGATTGCTGACAAGGAAATCAATACCGTTTACAATAGCTAACAAAAAAATAAAATACTTGAGAATAAATCTTACCGGGGACACAAAAGACCTGTACAAAGAAAACTATATAAAACTACTTCAAGAAACCATAAGAGATCTACATAAATGAAAATGTCAATTCTACCCAAAGCTATCAATACATTCAATGCAATCCCAATCCAGATCCCATCAACATTTTTAGGGATATGGAAAAACCAATCACTAACTTTATATAGTAAGGAAAGATACCTCGGATAAGCAAAGCACTATTGAAGAAGAAAAACAAAGTAGGAGGTCTCACATCGTCAGATCTCAAAACCTACTATACAGCCACAGTAGTCAAAACTGCTTGGTATAGGTTTAATGACAGATACATAGACCAATGGAATAGAATTGAGAACCCAGAAATAGATCCATTGAACTATGGTCAGCTGATCTTTGACAGAGTCCCCAAATCCATTAAATGGGGAAGAGAATGTTTGTTTAATAAATGGTGCTGGCAAATGGGAAAGAGCATTTTTGTTTAATAAATGGTGCTGGCAAAACTGGAGATCCATTTGCAGAAAAATGAAACAAGA
>NW_006927697.1:3894-6724 GCF_000298275.1 Orycteropus afer afer | reverse complement strand
ACTTGGCTGGACCTGGTTGAGTGGCTGGGCATCTGGTGGTAGTTATTTCCCATGATGAGACTGGCAATCAACTCCATGGTGGGATCTACCATAGGCAGCTGAGTAGCTGCCTTTGGGATGTGGTCTGCTTCCTGTATATAAGGAAGGAGAATCTTTAGGGATAGTCACTGGCTTATGGCACACTTGGACCCTGCATGTAGCTGTGTTACTGTTCAGCAGCATGCCATGCTCTGCCAACCTTGGGGCTTGGAATGGACTTGAATTAATGGTCTGCCATGTGGTTTGGTAACATCAGGAGTGTGCCTATTTACTTGTCAATCTTGGGCTTGTCAGCCTCAGCAGCAAGCAACTGTCTGAGTGAAGAAACGCCTCTAGCTCCAGTGGGCCAGGAGCAGGAGGCAGAGCTGGACCCCAAGGTTGAGGGGCTTTCACCCAGCCCCTAAAGCCTGGCACTTTGAACTTGGACTTAAAGCTTCCAAACTGAAAGAGAATAAACTCTTTTTTGTTAAAGCCATCACATTTGTGGTATATATTCTTGTCAGAGCAGCACTAGGTAACCAGACACTGTTGGATTGCCTTTCTTTGGAATGGGAATAAATATGGATCTCTTCCAATCAGTTGGCCAGGTAGCTATCTTCTAAACTTCCTAGCATAAACAAGGAAGTGGCTTCAGCATGGCATCCATTTGTGGAAACATCTCAATGTATAGTCTGTCAATTCCTGGAGACTTCTTTTCCACTAATTCCTTCGATGCATGTTCAGCTTCTTCCTGAACATTGACCAATTCTTTTTGGCACAGTGACTGTGTATTCTTTCCATTTCTTTTGATGCTTCCTGTATTTTTCAGTATTTTGCTTCTAGAATCCTTCAATATTACAATTCGATGCTTGATTTTTTTCTTCAATTCCTTCAGCTTGAGAAATGCTAAGCATCTTCTTCCCTTTTGCTTTTCTAATTCCAGATTTTTGCTTATTTCCTTATAATACTTTACACTGTCCTCTGGAGCTGCCCTTTCAACTTTTCTGTTCAGCTCTTTTATTTCAACATTTCTTCCTTTCTTTTAGGTACTCTCCCTTCAAGAACAAATTTTAGAGTACTTATGACCCATTTTGGTCTTTCATTCCTTTCCTGTCTTTTTAATGACCTTTTGCATCCTCCATGCATGATGTTCTTGATGTCATCCCCCAACTGGTCTGGTCTTTGGTCATTGGTGTTCGATGTGTCAAATCTATTCTTCAGATGGTCTCTAAATTTGGGTAGGATATAAGGTCATACTTTGGCTCTCATGGAGTTGTTTTAATTGTCTTCAGCTTCAACTTGAATGTGCATATGAACAATTGATAATCTTATCCATATTTAGCTCCTGGCCTTGTCTTGACTAATGATATTGAGCTTCTCTATCTCCTCTTTTCACAGAAGTTCTCGATTTTAAATCTGTGTATTCCATCTAGTGATGTTAATGTGTATTGTCATCATTTATGTTGCTGAAAGAATGTATTTGCAATGAATGAGTCATTGGTCTTGTAAAATTCTATTATGCAGACTCCAGCATCATTTCTAACACCAAGACCATACATTCCAACTACCGATGCTTTTTCTTTGCTTCAAGTTCTCACATTCCAATCACTAGTAATTATCAATACCTCTTGATTGCATGTTTGGTCAATTTCAGACTAGAGAGGTTGGTAAATATCCTCAATTTCTTCATCTTTGGCTTTACTGGTTGGTGCATAACTTTGAATAAGAGTCCTATTAACTGGTCTTCCTGTTGTTGTTGTTGTTGTTGTTGCTGGGTGCTGTCAAATCACCTGACTCATAGTGACCCTATGTAAGACAGAACAAAACACTGCCTGGTCTTGTGCAAGCCTCACAATCCTAGCTATATCTGAGCCCATTGTTGCAGCCACTATGTCAATCCATCTGGTTGAGGGCCTTCCCCTTTTTTGCTGACCTTCCTCTTTACAAATTATGATATCCTTCTCCAGGGAATGCTCCCTTCTGACAGTATAACAAAAGTACGTGAAAAGAAGTCTGGCAATTCTCACTTCCAAGGAGCACTTCTCATTTCCAGCTGCTATTCTCACTTCCAGCTGCACCTCTTCCAAGATAGCCTTCTTAGTTCTTCTGGCAGTCCATCGTACATTCAGTATTCTTCGCCAACTTCACAACTCAAAAGTATCAGCTCTTCTTTGGTCTACCTTACTCATTGTTCAACTTTCAAATGTATATATGAAGTGATTGAAAACACCATGGCTTTGGTTAAGAGCACCTTAATCTTCAAAGTGACATCTTTGCTCTTCAAAACTTCAAAGAAGTCTTTTGCAGAAGATTTGCCTGGTGTAATATGTCATCTGATCTCTTGAATGCTCTTTCCATTGTGGTGGATTGTGGAACCAAGCAATATGAAATTTTTAACAACTTCAATCTTTTCTCCATTTATCGTGACATTGATAATTGGCTGTTTTGAGGATTTTCATTTTCTTTATGTTGAGGTGTAATCCATATTGTATAGACTGTGGTCTTTAATCTTCATCAGTAACTGCTTCAAGTCATCTTCACTTTCAGCAAGCAAGGTTGTGTCATTTGCATATCACAGATTGTTAATGATTTTTCCTCCAATCTTGATGCTATGTTTCTCTTCATATACTCCAGCTTTATAGATGATTTGTTCAGCATATAGATTGAACTAGTATATTGAAGGGATACAACCTTGACACACTCCTTTTCTAATTTTAAACCATGCAGTATCTCCTTCTTCTGTTCGAACGACAGCCTCCTGGTACATGTATAGGTTCTTCATGAGGAACTCATGTTTCTCATGAGTACAATT
>NW_006927697.1:0-2198 GCF_000298275.1 Orycteropus afer afer | reverse complement strand
CTCACTTCTTTAGGGTATATACCTAGTAATGGGATGGCTGGGTCAAATGGTATTTGTATTTCCAACTTTTGAAGGAATCGCCATACTGCTTTCCAATGGATGATGTTCTTGATTTCATCACATGATTACTCTGGTTTTTGGTCACTGGTGTTCAATACATCAAATCTATTCTTTAGATGGTCTCTAAACTCAGACAGGATATAATCAAGACCATATTTTGGCTCTTGAGTGCTTGTTTTAATTTTCTTCATCCTCAGCTTGAACTTGCATATGAGCAATTGATGGTCTGTTCTGCAGTCAGGTCCTGGCTTTATTTTAGCTGAAGATATTGAGCTTCTCCTTCAACTCTTTCCACTCTACTTTGAGAAGGCAGCTCTTCCCCACTCATCTTTTGAGTGCCTTCCACCTGAGGAGCTCATCTTCTGGCATTATATCAGAGGATGTTTCACAGCTCTTCATAAAGTGCTCCAGTAACATATCAGACAGTGTTTCACTGCTATTCTTAAGGTTTTCAGTTGCCATTTTTTTCAGCAGTGGATGGCTCCATCTTTCTCTCCAGTCTGTCTTAGTCTGGAAGTTCCACTGAAACCTGTCCACCATGGCTCACCCTGCTGATATTTGAAATACTCATGGCATAGCTGCCAGCCACTACATATGAGAAACATGACTTATAAGTAGCTTCCTGGGTATATCTAATTCTAGGCTCTGATGTCTCCTAGTCTGCTTGATTTTACTGCTAATGAGCATCTTCTGCTCAAGCTTTGAATCAGAGATTTTTAAAGTGTGGTCCCTTGTATCAACACCATAGCATCACCTTGGAACTTGATAAAAAATCAAATTATCAAGCCTCATGCAAGGCCTATTGTATCAGAAACTTTAGGAGTGGGGCCTAGCTATCTTTGTTTTAACAAGCATCCAGGCAATTTTGATGCATGCTGAAGTTTCCAGAACGACTGCTCTAGAGTCTAACACTCTGGAACTTGTCCCTTTGTCCTGTCCTCCCATATCAGCATTATGATGTGGTTCCACTATAATTTGCACATCGAGAAAATGCTCAGATAATCCTAGGCTTTTCAATTGGTGGAGATCTTCAGATAATTCTTTGAAATGAAACTTACAGTCTCTTACACAAAGATAAATCATGTTGATGAAGTACATGACCATAAATTGAAGTGCTTCACAACATGAAACAAAGCTCTCCAAATCCCCTCTCTGGTATTTCTTATTGTCAGAATTAGATCCCTACCAGAAAGCCAGACAAAAAGACCTATGTTCTCAAGAAGAATACACCGAGCTTAAATCTCAGCATGTTGCTGATGAAGTCACCTTCCTTCTCCATGGGCTGGATACTGGCTACATAATGATGTTTAAGGTTATAGAACTGACCCCCAAAACACCAGTTTTCTTTTTTAAAAAGTGTATTTGTGAAACAATGGTCCCTAAGAATAATAATTCAATGATAAATATCTTATTCTCTTAAAAAAAAAAAGTCAGCAGCAAAATTTGCAGTGGGCCACCTTGGAGACTGGTTTCCATTCTCAGAAAGGTGGCAACTTGGTGAAGACGAAATCTTGAGTAAAACTGGCCTTTACTCTCAGAACATCAAATAGTAAAGGATGACAGAGTGTTTGAAAACTTAGAAGCCACCTGGAAAAATGATCTTTGAAAACCAATTAATCTTTGGAAAGCAAGCTGAAAAGAAACTAAGAAATATTTTTAAGTACTTGAAAAATTGACAGTGTCCAAAAAAAGAAACAATTTCTCACACTCCCACAAATCATTTGTGGCAATAGGTGAGGGTTTTCAATTTTGTTCTAAATATTTGATTCTGATTTCTAAAGATTTCTAAAGCACAAGGCACAAAGTAAATTGTGTATCATTTTGAGGATTATGAATAGGGGTTCAGTACATAGCCAGTGTCTTCCCAGGGAGGTTATATCCCATAACAAGTGCCCACCATCCTACCCACTTTGTAACTGCAAGCTTCCACTGGTGGTAAAGCATTCAGTGTTCAGGGATTTATATAGTGCCATCACATCACTAGAGGGGATGTGGAGAGTGCAGACCACACCAGGTGACATTGTCCAAGGGGTGACACCAAAATGATTCTCTCTGATATGTTTGTGCAGTGTTTGAGCAGAAATTTATTATTTTTTAAATAAAATTATCTCTGTAGTTAGTTATAACAACAAAAACAA
>NW_006927696.1:6784-7532 GCF_000298275.1 Orycteropus afer afer | reverse complement strand
TTTTGATCAGGAATGGGTGTTGGATTTTATCAAATGCCTTTTCTGCATCAATTGATATGATCATGTGGTTCTTCTGCTTTGTTTTATTTATGTGGTGGATGATGTTGTTTTTTTTTTCTAATGTTGAACCATCCCTGCATACTTGATATGAACCCCACTTGATCATAATGAATGATTTTCTTGATATGTTGTTGGAGTCTTTTGGGCAGGATTTTGTTGAAGACTTTTGCACCTATATTCATAAGGGATATTGGTCTGTAGTTTTCATTTTGAGTGATATCTTTGCCTGGTTTTGATATCAAGGTTATGTTTGCTTCATAAAATGAGTTACGGAGGATTCCAACTTTTTCTGTGTTTTGAAATAGGTTGAGTAGGATTGTATCAGTTCTTCTCTGAATGTTTCGTAGAATTCTCTGGTGAAACCGTTTGGGCCAGGACTTTTTTTAGTTGGTAATTTTTTGATGACCTGTTCAATTTCTTTTTGTGATGGACCTGTTCAACTTTTCCACATCAGTCTGTGTTAGTTTAGGTAAGTGGTATGTTTCTAGAAATCTGTCCATTTCTTCCAAATTTTCAAATTTGTTGAAGTATAGTTCTTCATAGTATCCTGATATTATCATTTTTATTTCAGTTGGTTCACTGTGATGTCACTCATTTTGTTTCTTATTCACGTTATTTGTGTTCTCTCCCTCTTTTCCTTTGTTAAATTTGACAGTGGTTTGTCAATTTTATTGATCTTTTCAAAAAC
>NW_006927696.1:3803-4764 GCF_000298275.1 Orycteropus afer afer | reverse complement strand
TTTTGCTTGTCCTCTTTTTTATTGTGATGTGAAGGTTTATCATTTTTCTTTGAGGTTACCCTGTGATTCATAATTTTCTCCCTGAGATTAGAACAGTCCACTCTGTCTTTCAGCTCTCTTGCCTTCCTCACCATTTAGAAGTTCTGTGACTACACAGTATTTTTCCCTCTTTTTGGTTTGTAGTTGTCCTCACTTGCCAATTGATGTCTCTGGTTCCCTGTTCACAATGTTGTAAGCTCATTTTACTTTGGATATGTCCATAGCTGTGGTTTCTGGGTTGTGTTGTCTTGTGTACTAATGGTCAGTTGTTATTTGGTATTTTTGGTTCTCTGTTAAATGGAGAACATTTATTATCTCTTGTAAGGCTGGTCTGGTCTTAACAAATTCCCTTAGTTTCTGCTTATTTAGAAATCTATTAATTTCACCATCATATTTCAGGGACAACTTAGCCAGGTACATAATTCTTGGTTGAAAATTTTTCACTTTCAGAGTTTTATATATATATATATATATATATATGTTCCCATTGCCTTCTCATTTGCATGATTTCTGCTGAGAAATCAAAGCTTATTCTTAAGTGGATTTCCTTTGCAAGTAACTTTTTGTTTTTTCAGGATTATCTCTTTGTCTTTGGTTTTGATGAGTTTGATGATGATATGTCTTGGTGATTTTCTTTTGGGGTTTATCCTGTTTCAGGTTTGCTGAACTTTCTGAATGGATATATTCTCATCTTTCATCATATCAGGGAAGTTCTCCTCCAACAAATCTTGGGGAATTTTCTCAGTGGTTTTATTTTTCTGTTCCTGTTCTGGAATTGGAATGACACATAGGTTATTCCTTTTGATGGTATGCCACATAATCCTTAGGCTTTCTTCATTTTGTTTTGACATTTTTTTTTCTGATAGATCCCCTTCCAAAGAAGTATTCAAGTATTTGTCTTCAATCTCATTAATTCTGTCTT
>NW_006927696.1:2697-3395 GCF_000298275.1 Orycteropus afer afer | reverse complement strand
AGTTCTCTTGTATGGGGCCTGTTGCTGTCTTCCACTCTGTTAGACAAAAAGAACAATTGAATAGCCATAAAGAAAAGTAAAAGGACATGGAAAAAAACACATCATGTAATCACACAGGAACAATAACCAAAAAAAGAAAAAAGGGAAAAAGAGGAAGAAAAAAAAAACCTTGCAATATTTGGGCAAAGGGCAATAAGACAAAAAAGATAGAGAAGGAGGATAATGAAGAAAAAAATGGGAACAATGCAGAAAGGAAAACAAGGAACAGGGTTAACCATGAAAAAGAAAGGAAAACATAACAAAACAAAACAAAACAATTGCAACCAGGAACAGGGAAAAGAAATATAGCTGAAAACTTGGACCTGGGAGGTCCAAGAATTATGTACCAAGAATATTCAACCAAGAATAATAGTAAGAAGGACAAAAATAATAATAATAGTAGTAGTTTTAAAATAGACAAAAACAAACTAACTAAAGAATAGAAAAAAGAAAGAAAAAACAAAAAATCAGGGGAGGGCAGGGCAGGGCACCCAGGCTCCGTCAGAACACATAGACTGGGATGGATTTCCTGCAGGCCCCAAAGTTGGGTGGGAGTGGGGGATGGCCACACCACTGTTCACCAAGCAGGTATGGGGTATAAGAGTAACAAGAGGAATGTCACACCTTTCCAGCTGTCCAGGTCCGAAATGTCCTTAGAG
>NW_006927696.1:0-1727 GCF_000298275.1 Orycteropus afer afer | reverse complement strand
TTGGGAGAAGCCAACCTCCATTTAATGACTATCACCTGTGTGCCAGATGTGCTAGGCATTCTGCAGATGTCTTCTTATTTAACCCTTACAGTATCCCTAGAAGGTGAACACTTTCATCTCTGTTGTGCAAGTAACAAAGTTAACTCATTTTCCCCATGTTGCACAAGTAATAAATGTTGAGCCTTCCAAACATCCAAGTCCCTATCTTTCTCCTGCACTTGGGTGCACTTTAAGTCAAAGAGATTTGGAAAGAAAAGACTGGGGTGTCCTTGCATGACCAACGGTAGCTGCAAGGAACAGCTTGGCTTTGATTAATTTTAAGTTAGAGAAGTGAGAGTTCATTTAAGCTGAGGGCACTGACATGGACAGAAAGTTGGAGGTGGAATGGAAACAGCTCTATGGCAATCTGTAAGGTCTAAATTGGGTAGATCTGAGACAGTGTGATCAAAAGTATTTTTGGGCCTAAAAGTAGTGAGTTTGGAATATCTAAGATGTTTGAAATGAACTGAAAGGCATTAAAAAGGTGCTGTTAATTTTGAACCAAACTCACTGCCATTGAGTCAGATTTGACTCACAGTGACCCCTTTGAGCAAGGAAAAAATGATATTTAGGGAGGTTAATATGATATAATGCAGAGTTGATCAAGTCATTCCTTAGAGGAATCTCCCCTGACATTTTGGGCTTTGACAACTGCTAACACTGTGCTTTTCTAAATCTAATTGGGTAAACTGAGAAACTGATTTAGCCACCCAGGAACAGGTCCTGCAAATCACACACATAACAGAGGTATTAGAGGCAGTAGGCCAACATCTTCCTCAGTCTCTCCATCTTCCTCCATCACATGACAGCATTGATGCTAAGAGGCCTGGTCACTTTTTTTCTCACACACAGACTCTGACACTTCATCTTTGCAGGCTGCTGCTCACCAATAATTATTTCTCACCACTAATTAAACAGAACAGTAAAACTGTGGGGCTTAAAGAAAACTGGAAGGATCACTGGAATCCCTGGAACAGGAAAATATGTTTCCCTACATTGGAGATCATGCACCTTGTATTTGAAACTGTCACTTTACTTCCTTTGACCATTTCTTGCCATTTACATATCTCCTTTGGAAACTTTTCAGGGAAGCGTAGTCTAGTTTGAGAACTGCTCAATATTTTTCTGAGTCATTTGGCCTCATATTATTATAATACTATCTAAAAACTTGCTGACCTCTACCAGCTGAATGTGAAGGAGGCTGTGAGATAAACAAGAGTCCAAGAATGCAGCTATTGTTATCTCACACAATCACTCTGCTCTGAGAAGTGGTGTCCCAAGAAGGTCAATAGCATACTTTGATTTCTATAGGTTAGAATAGACTCATTCCTTCTGGATCTTTGTCCACTGCTATTTCTTTTATTCCAGAAATTCTGGGTGCCTTACTTCAAGGTTTGATTTAATGACCATGTATAAATCCTCTAATTCCCAAGAGATACATCCTGGCATGCTTATTTACACCAAAATTTTATTCATTGTAACTAAAATTTCTGAGAAAGACTTGGAACCATCTCTGGAAGGGGTAAACAAATAAAGTCATTGCTTGTCACTGGAAGCTTTGGGTGGAGGGGTTTCAGCTTCTTTGGAAAGGAAAGGTTGTAAAAGAAGTGATAGTGGAGAGATCAAAGGGACCAGGAGCCCATGACCAGGGTGTGGTTTTGAGGAGTGTAAAGAAATAGGTGGACAGG
>NW_006927695.1:1534-6721 GCF_000298275.1 Orycteropus afer afer | reverse complement strand
CAACATGTATAAATACAGGTCAATGATTTTACTCCTCTAGAGAACCCAGGAACCCAGCTTATTAAGACACAGGGGAAATACAATACTTGTCTTCCTTCCTTGGTGTTGTTATGAGTCCTCACTGCTACATTCATAATTCAAATATGCTTTAAATCATTGGTGAATAACCTGAGAAAGGTTTGCATAGGCTAAAATCAGGCAGGAAAAAAAGAAGGAGGGAAATGTGATGCATGTTTATATTGCTTATCTGATTTAGGATTTGCTTATTTATCATATGGAGTAAAGCACTTGGAGGTAGGTTATTCCAAATAATTTCCAAAATGGAATGATGCCTTCAACAAGGAAAAAAAAAAAAAAAAGTGTCACAGAAGAGTCCTGGTCAAGGCAACCCATATCCTCATTTGTTTGTTATTTGCCATCAAGTTGGACCTGACCCATAGCAATTTCTTCTTGGGTTTCTGAGGCAGTATCACTATAGACGTAGATTGCCCAACCTTCCTTCCAACCATATCCTCATAGGAAGTACAAAATAGACATATGTGACTCTTTCCTAACCCAAAATATTTTTGATGTTCAGTTACAAATGTTATTTAATTCATCTATCAGTATGTATGGCTCAAAATGGTACATAAAACTATTTGTTGTTGTTGTTGTTAAGTGCCGTCGAGTCGTTTCCGACTCATAGTGACCCCATGCACAGCAGAACAAAACACTGCCCTATCCCGCGCCAGCCCCACAATCCCTGCTATACTTGAGCTCATCATTGCAGCCACCGTATCAATCCAACATAAAACTATACTTGTATCAAATTAAGTGTTAAGATGAGAGTGAAATTAAGCTATACAGTGGACATTTTGCTTCACTCTAAAATGTTTATTTATAATTGCCCTGATTTCCATTTTATTGCTTGCTTTTCTATTTTTAAAAGCTCATAAATAAATTGCTGTTGCTAAGAAATTTCTGTCCCCATCTTCTGCTTACATCATTTTAACCACCTGTGTCATACTTCTATATGTTTCACCCTACACTCAAAGATTATATAGCATGGGAATACACATGTAATGTCTGTTGAATAATGCAAATATCAATGTATCTATGATCATAAAAAACCACCTCAAACCCAGGGAGCTTGGGATAATTTATATTTTATTTTTCCACATACTCAGGAGTCCATGTAAGTCCCCTCCTTGCTCGAGGAATAGGCAGCTGTTGGAGGTCACAGATTCAGTTACTCAACCGAAATAGGCCACTTTCTCATGATAAAGGCCTTTTCTCATGATAAATTTCCTTTGACAATTCAGAAAGAGTCAGCAGAAGAGAACATTACAGGATGAAGTCAATGTGCTCCCTTGTTCTGCTATGAGAACTATGAACATGTAGTGACAATCAGTGTAACAGACGTTTCTCATTACATTTGTGTCCTTTTGGACAGAAGAAACATTCAAAGACAGAAGAAAGCTACACTGTATCTTAGAAACAACAATGGGCAAAGTTCGGACCACTGTTCTTGTTGGTAATTAGTTGTCAAGTCACTTCCCGAGCCCAATTAGCTCATTACAGGATGATATGTTTGCATTAGACAGCAGTTCTCAACACTGGCTGCACATCTGAGTCACTGGCGAGTTTGTTTCTTTTAAAATGTAGACAGCTGGATTCCACCACCAAAGTGTTTCATCTAATTGATCTGGGGTGGGGCCTAGGAATGTGAAGTTTCTTGACTGAAACTAATGTGCAGCCATGATTGAGAACTAGTAGATTAGATACTTTCTCTGGTGGCATGGTCCATAAGGCATTTCACTGCTAACCAGAAGGTTAGTGGTTCAAACCTACCAGCCACTCAGCAGAAGGAAGACTGGGCAATCTGCTTCTGTAAAGATTTACTACCTCAGAAACCCAAAGGAGGTCACTAGGAGTTGGAATTGACTCAATGGCAGTGAGTTTGGTTTTTGGTTTGTTTTTCCAACTTAAATGGAGCTCTGATGGTGCAGTGGTTAAACCATTCAACTGATAACCAAAAGGTTGGTGGTTTGAACCCATCAGCTGCTCCACAGGAGAAATACGAGGTAGTTTGCTTCTTTAAGATTTATAGACTTGGAAATCCTACGACACAGGTCTACTCTGTCTTATAGGAATGCCATAAGTCAGAATTTACTCAATGGTAGTGGGTTTTGTTTCAGCTTTTCCAACTTGAATTGTCAATTTTTCTAGTATCCAATTTTCATGGAACTTCTCAGTTACATTCAACCAGACACTCTATTTTTATCATGCATAGGGAATGTCACCTAAGGTTCTCACATACAAGGCTAAACCTGCTCTGTCTCCTCACTCACACTTAGTTCAAGACAAGCAAAACTGTGCTTGGTACCTGTCATAGAGAAAAGAATATTACATGGGACGTAGTAAGGGAGCTGTTAAACACTGTCATAGCAAAGTGTCACTAGCCCTAAATCATACAAAAGAAAAAAGAAGGACATATATATGGTTACTTTGAAGCACTTTGGGTGATCTTATTTCTCTCATAATTGATTGGCCCAGCATCCATGAAGGGCACAGAGTCAGTTTCAAGAAGACCAGATGAAACTGTGTTGTCAGGTAAACACTATCTATTACCTGAAATGCAAACAACTGAAAATAAACTTCCAACTGACTACTGTGCTATAGCAAAGCATATTTTTCTATTGAGAAAAGCTGCATTTTTAGCTATAACATAGATAACATAGATAGCACACTTCACCCAGTAAAAAAAAAACACTGATTGAGCAACTTCAACGCCTCTAGGTACTTTCACTGTGCTTGGGTCAATTTCTAATTGCCATTGTCCTGGTTTCTGTGCCTAAGAACTTTTTCAAGAACAAAGAAATACTGCTCTGATTATGCCTAGCCCAAAGAACATAGACTGGACAGTATATCTGCTTTGGGGTTGGTGTGGGGAGACAGCAAAAAATTACAAATAAATATGAAGAGGTCACACATACAAAAAGAGCCTAATAAAAGTCATTAAGAGGAGGTGTCTGCACTCCTTGGAGAGAACAATCATGGGAGAATAGAAGGGCTGTGTATGCACAGGGAGACTGCTCAGGAGGCAGGAGTGCATGGAGGGAAGGACACAGGGAAGAGGTAATTATGGGGAGGAAGTGGGAAGCTAGCTGTTGTATTGAGGAAATTGCAGTCAATGTCATGAGACAAAGTGTATGTGAGCTGCTGTATGGAAAGTTAATTTGCTCTGTAAACTTTTACCCAAATCACAATTAAAAAAAAAAAAAAAGAGGAGGTTGTTGTAAGATGTATTAAACAGGTGATCAGGCAGGACACATAAAACAGATGAATTTGAGTAAAGATTTGAAATTAAATGAACACAATATAAAATTTGGGACCAACTATGACTTTAAAACAGCTGTGTTCTCTTATTCCTAAAACAGAGAATAGCAGCAAGCTCACTCTGTGTATTATAGTTACCACTCTGGTTTATGACACATGGTCCCTGCTAGCTTCCCATATGACATACAGTACACTAGAGAGTCAGCTCAATACAAACTTCTTTCCCACTATTGCTACCCAAATTAATCCACTTTCAGTTCTATGTGTGGCAAGATTTCTGTCTATTAAGGTGGAAGTTGACTTTTGGCAATAGTTTTGCTGTTTGGGGGAAGTTTCTTTGAAGGCAGGCTTTGCAATTGGTCCCATTCTTGTTTTCAGCATTGGTGATAAATGCAGAATACCCTCTTTTCTCATCTAAGAGATTTTTCTTCAGGGAAGAAAGCAAGAACACAAATCTGCTTTGAGCAATCTCTATTTAAATGGCAGTGGAGCACGATTTTAATCCAAAGTAGAAGAAATCTGAGGAGCAGCTCCCAGAGAAAAAGCAAATATATTATTTCATTAAAGAATGTCTGGTGATTTGTAAAATAAATTGAAAAGCAATTGCTCTTAAAAGACACCATGTTTAACATCAATCAATTGATTAATATTATCAGCCTTAAGTGTGAAACTCTCACTCTCTCTAGGAAAGCCTATATGAAGGCTCTTGAGGAGATGGAAAGAGAGAAGCTTCTTTTGACTTATCAGGAGCTTATCATCCCTGGCAGGAGGGCCATGATAGAGCAGGACTCTGAGTTCAGAGAAATGCAGCTGGAAAGATAAGCAAGGTATAGGCCATGAAATAGTTTATAAACTATTATACAAAATTTGTACTTATTTTGAGAGTAACAAAACCATGGAAAGATTTTAAACACAATTAGATTTATGGTTTAGACAGTTCATTAGGACTCCTATGTCAAGAATAGATTGGAGAAGAAGGGAAGGGATTAGAGACCTAGGAGACAGGAAGGCTGTTGGTAAAATGGTGAGCAGAGGCAAGCAGGACTGTAGTGCTTATATATATATATATTCTGTTCGGGAAGAAAGTTGTGATGTAGAAGGAGCATTAGTGACTGATATGCTGTGATATGAGAAGTGCTGAGATAAACACTTAATGTGCCCATATTTTCCCATCTCTTTTCATGTTGCCAGTTCGTAATTCAAGTCATTATGTAGAACTATATATTACCAGTTGTCAAGGATTTCAGTTTACTTGGATCCACAATAAACATTCATGGAAGCAGCAGTCAAGAAATCAAATGTCATATTGCACTGAGTGCAAAGTGCTGCAAAAGACATATTTAAAGGGTTAAGAAGCAAAGAGCTCACTTTGAAGACTAAGGTGTGCCTAACCCAAGCTCTGGTATTTTCAATCATCTCATATGCATGTGAAAGCTGGACAATGAATAACAAAGACCAAAAAAGAGTAGATGCCTTTGAGTTATGGTGTTGTTGAAGAATACTGAAAGTATCATGGACTGCCAGAAGAACTAACAAATCTGTCCTGGACGAAGTGCAGCAGGAATGTTCATTGGAAGCAAGAATGGCCAGACTTCATCTCGCATATTTTTGTCATGTTATCAGAAGGGACCATTCCCTGGAGAAGGATATCATGCTTGGTAAAGTGGAAGGTCAGTCAAAAAAGGGGAAGACCCTCAACAAGATGAATTAACACAGTGAGTGCAACCATGGGCTCAAGTATATCAAGGATGGTGAGGATAGTGAAGGACTTGGCAGTGTTTTGTTCTGCTGTTCACAGAGTTGTTGTGAGTCACAGCAGACTCGACGATACCCAGTAACAACAACATATGTTGTTGTTGTTGTTGTTAT
>NW_006927695.1:0-749 GCF_000298275.1 Orycteropus afer afer | reverse complement strand
TTCAAACCCACTAGCCACTCCTCGGAAAGAAGGCTAGGCAATCTACTTCTGTAGTGATACTGCCTCAGAAACCCAAGGAGGGGTCTCTATAAGTCGGGCCGACTCGACAATACATAACAACAACAACCTTGTATGGTGTTAGAAAGAACAGTGACAAAGCAATAGTTAAAGTGCTGCACTGCTAACCAAAAAAGGTCAGCAGCTCAAACTCACCATCTACTGCACAGGAGAAGACGTAGCAGGCTGATTCTATAAATATTTACAGTCTTGGAAACCCTGTGGGGTAGTTCCCCTCTGTCCTATAAGGTCTCTACAAGTCAGAATCAACTCAGTGGCAGTGGGTTTGGTGTTTTTGTTTATGTTGTTAGAAGTCTGAATAGTAATAAAGGTAGTAGTGTAGGGGCAGGTACAAAGGGTAATCTGAGATGCTGATAGTATGCTATTTCTGGACCTGAGTGGTGACTAAGTGGATTTATTCACTTTATCAAAATTCATAGAACTATGGCTTTAAAGGTAGTGTAGTGCCTCCGGTACTTGACTGCTAACCAGAAGGCTGGCAGTTCAAACCCACCAGCCACTCCTTGGAAGGAAGATGGGGTAATCTACTTCCATAGTGATGTTGTTGTTGTTGTTATGTGCCGTCGAGTCATACCTGACTCATAGCGACCCTTCCTTGGGTTTCCGAGGCAGTATCACTGCGGAAGTAGGATTGCCCAACCTTCCTTCCGAGGAGTGGCTGGTGGGTTTGA
>NW_006927694.1:4981-5441 GCF_000298275.1 Orycteropus afer afer | reverse complement strand
CAGAGAGGTTCAATAGCATATATGCAATTACACAATTGTTGTTGTTGTTGTTGTTGTTATGTGCCGTCGAGTAGGATCCGACTCATAGCGACCCCTCCTTGGGTTTCTGAGGCAGTATCACTACAGAAGTAGATTGCCCCATCTTCCTTCTGAGGAGTGTGGCTGGTGGGTTTGAACCGCCAACTTTCTGGTTAGCAGTCAAGTGCCTTAGCCACTATACTACCAGGGCTCCCAATTACACAATTAGTTAGGGACAACTGGGAAAAAGAAATCCCAAATTCCCAAGTGCCGTGCAATAAATAACTTGGTATGGCTTTTCTAGGCATAGCCTTTGTACTCCCACTAGATTACTGGGTGGGATCATGTAAACAAGGTGTGTTGAACTCTGATGTTGGGATTGGTGACTTTTATTACTCTTCCAGGACAGTGCAGTACCTAAGGCACTTGACCGCTAACCAGA
>NW_006927694.1:0-688 GCF_000298275.1 Orycteropus afer afer | reverse complement strand
TGACCCAGCTCTGGGTGACTGGGGGCGGGGGGGGGGGGTTGGTCAAAAAATGCTGCATGAGCAGCTGGTCTGACAGACAGTGTCCATATAACTAGTGACCCAGCTCTGGGTGGCTGGGATCAGAGCAAGAATGCCACTTGGATGGCAGTTGACAACTACAAAGAAGTGAAATAAAGGTGAAATTTGTCCACTGTGCCCCTTGTTTAGTCCACTAGGTATGTGAAATAACTTGAATAAAAACCAAAAAAAAAGCTACAAAAAATTATTTTAGTCCATTATAGACATTTTGCCTCTATGATGTTAGGACAAGACACGTAAATTTAATCAAGGAAAATTTTAATTACCTTACTGTGAATTAAGATTTAATGATATAAAATACTTTTAAACTATATACATATATATTTATATATACATATATACATACACACAGATACATAGATACATATCTATCTAGCCACTGTTCAAGAAATCGCTTTAAAGAAGTTTCAAATATGAATTAGTATATAATAAAAATCAACAGGTAATTTTAAAAAGACAACAGAATATTATAACTGGAAGAAATTTACAATTTTACAGAAGATGATACTGAGGCACAGAGAGGTTCAATAGCATATATGCAATTACACAATTGTTGTTGTTGTTGTTGTTGTTATGTGCCGTCGAGTAGGATCCGACTCATAGCGACCCC
>NW_006927693.1:4112-5132 GCF_000298275.1 Orycteropus afer afer | reverse complement strand
GTTAAAACCATCCACTTATGGTATTTCTGTTATAGCAACACTAAAAAACTATGGAAATGTCTGTGCAAAGTATTAAGTCAGATCAGAGACACTACATAGTAAACACCAGAACCTTTGGAAAACAACATTCACATATAGGACAAAGTAGAAAAAGACTCCTTCAACTTTAGTTTTGAGTGGAGGGGAAAAATATTCCACCCTGAGAATTTCTAACTACAATCTCATCCTCCCTCAGCTTGGGGTCAGAATTCACACCACCCGTGTAGCCCAAGTAATTGCTGGTATTTGTGATCACATGCACAGGCAAGAACTTTAAGCCCAACCCTTACGTGAATTTCCCAGTACTATACTTCACGTATTTCACATGAAAAAAGGAAGAGCAAAGAAGGATTGATGCATTTGAACTATGGTGTTGGCAAAGAATATTGAATATACTAGGCACTGCCAGAAGATCAAATTTGTCTTTGAAGAAGTACAGCCAGAATGCTCCTTAGAAGCAGGGATGTCCTGACTTCATTTCTTGTACTTTGGTTATGTTATCAGAAGGGACCAGTCCCTGGAGAAGGATGTCATCCTTGGTAAAATAAAGGGTAAATGAAAAAGAGGAAGAGCCTTAATGAGATAGATTGACACAGTGGTTACAACAATGGGATCAAGCAGAGCAACAACTGTGAGGACAGCACAGGACCTGGTAGGTTTCATTCTATGGTACATGGGGTCACTATGAGTTAGAACCAACTTGCTGACACCTAACAACATCACTCACAATTCAAAACCAGACAATACACACAAAGATACAAGCCACTATGAGTAAAACTCAACAGAACAAACAAACACCAAAAGCAAACCCACAGTAGAATTTAGCCTATAGAATTTAGGATTATAAAATGCAAAATATATAATATATATGTCTAATACAGGAGGCCTCGTGATGCAGTGGTTAACCACTCAGCTGCTAACCACAAGGTCAGTGGTTTGAATCCACCAGCCACTTTGCAGGAGAAAAGACCTGGCAATCTG
>NW_006927693.1:0-527 GCF_000298275.1 Orycteropus afer afer | reverse complement strand
GAGTTGCACCTGCAGTCCAAATGTAACTACATTGAATAAAATTTATAACATGCAGATGATTTCAACTCCTTATCACATTTGTTTTCTTAAAATGATTATGTTAAACGGAGCTCCCCCAGGCAATAAATCCTTATGTTTCATTTAACTCCCATTTTCCATCCTAACCAGACTCCTCGGTAATAAAACCAAAATTCATCTGACATAATTGTAGAGCACTTTATCCAAAGAGTCCCAAAGGTTTTACAGCTTTCACTCTATCAGAGGAAAAGGAGTAAATTATTCACTTTGCACAGAGCGGTGAATAACATTTCCTGCTCTTCAGCCAACTACCTCTAACAGTGATAAACTGAACCTGGCTCCTTCAATGTTTATGGCCCAACATCCATCTGTAGGTTTGCCAGGGCCCAGAGAGACCAGAAGTGCTCCTGCCATGTCATCTCTATCCATCTTTCCTATCTCCAATCACATACCATCTTTCTCCTTATCACTCCGACTACTCACCAAGTGGAGATATGGAAAGAGAAAAT
>NW_006927692.1:6232-7153 GCF_000298275.1 Orycteropus afer afer | reverse complement strand
GAAGGAAGATGGGGCAATCTACAGTAGTGATACTGCCTCAGAAACCCAAGGAAAGGTCACTATGAGTCGGGTCCAACTCCACGGTGCATAACAACAACAACAATCTTTATGGAAGTAGATTGCCCAGTCTTCCATCTGAGGAGTGGCTGATGTGTTTAAATGACCAGCCTTCTGGTTAGTAGTCAAAGGCCTTAGACACGACACCGCCAGGGCCCCCACAGCCTAGGAAACCCTATGGGGCAGTTCTGCTCTGTCCTCTCAGGGTGCTGTGAGTCAGAATGGACTCGGCAATGGGTCTTATTTTGGTTGTAATGCAGCTTACATGGTTACATGAATTACAGTTAGTGTGCAAGTTGTGTAACGAACTGCAAACACTAAGGTGGGTAGACGAACCCCCATTTTGTAACTCAAAATTAAAAACAAAACAAAACCCACTGCTGTTGAGTCAATTCCAACTCCCAGAAACCCTGTAGGAGAGAGTATACCCATAGGGTTTGCAGGGCTATGGATCTTTACAGAAGCAGATTGCCTCATCCTTCTCCCGTGCAGCAGCGAATAGGTTGGAACTACCAACCTTTGTAGATAGCAGCCAAGCGCTTTAACCAGTGCACCACCAGGGCTCCTTTTGTAACTCAAGGGTGAAGCAAAGTAGGGAAAAAATGTTTTAAGAGGAAGGTAGGTTAAGGAAAGCATTGGGCTTTTTTTTTTTAGTATGAGTGAATTTTGAGAGACTTGGTCTAAAGAGAAGCCAACCCTGGCTGAATTGTGTGTCCCCAAATATGTGGTGTAAGTCCTGACTCCTATAACTGTGGATAAGGAACTCTGGTAGCACAGTGATAAGATATCTGACTGCTAACCAGAAGGTTGGTGGTTCAAACCCACCAGCCACTCTGTGGAAGCAAGACTGGGCAATCCACTTCC
>NW_006927692.1:3799-4377 GCF_000298275.1 Orycteropus afer afer | reverse complement strand
GTGCTTGGCTGGCTGCTAACCAAAAGCTGGAGATTCGAACCCGCCAAGCGCTCCGTGGGAGAAAGATGAGGTAGTCTGCTTGTGTAAAGATGATGCCCTTGGCAACCCTACATGGCAATTCTGTTCTGACCTCTAAGGTCACCATGAGTTCAACCGACTCTACAGTGGGTTTGGGTTTCATACTCGACTGTAAGCAACAGTCCTCCTCCTCCCCTCACCCTTGCCTGCCCCTGGTAACCCCTAAAGAACTTTGGTTTCCAGATATTTTGTCTGAGTGGAATCATACAAGGGGATCCACTTTACTTGCTGATTCTACAGAGAATTTTCTCCTCAATAACATCAGGGGACATAGCAGTGAACAAGATTGACATGTTCTTTGTTGTCAAAGGCCCGAATGCTATGGTAGGGGGTAGCTGTGCACTTTTCCTTTTAATCAATTAATTAGTTACTTTTCATTGTAGTAAATACATGCAACAGAACATTTGACATGTCAACAGTTTTTCCACGTACATGTTCACTGGCACTTGTTATGTTCATCATAGTGTTCGACCATCCTTTCCTGAATTTTTTTATCACCC
>NW_006927692.1:2421-2923 GCF_000298275.1 Orycteropus afer afer | reverse complement strand
TATCTTAAACCTGCCCCCCCCCCCCACATACACATCATCTTTACAAACTGCAGATCAGAGAGTATATATATATCAACCTATTGCCTCCTTGGGGCCAAGCAGGGGACTGAGGCACACGTGAGAGGCAGACTGTGGGTACATGAACACAGGCAGGTAGCTGGTCGCCCTGGGGCAGCGGAGATTTGGAGTAATGGGCATCTCCTCTGCTCTCCAGCTGCCTCGGGGTGGGACTACAGACGCAGGTGGGCAGATAGGCGGGATTGTAAAGAGACACTGGACACCTAGATTGTTCTGTGTACAGTCCCGACATCTAAATCTTGGCTGAAAGTTATAAGATACTGACAAGTGAGCAAAACATGTCTGTGGACCATTCTGGCCAGCAGGCCTCACTTTAGGGCCTTTGGCATATGCTGGTTTATAGAGTTTTCAAATAAAGACCATCATAGACATTCTTCGGTGTCATTAGATAATCTTCTAATGCATCATTTTAATGGCTCTACAG
>NW_006927692.1:0-986 GCF_000298275.1 Orycteropus afer afer | reverse complement strand
AGTGTGACCCAGTAAGTCAAATGTGGAATCATTACTTTTTAAACCAAAGATGTAAACTGGTGCTTAGGTGACAATTCCAGAGCCACTTGGAAAGAATGTTGATGTGGAAGGACCGATGACTGTCAGTAAGCAAGAAGACAAAATGCCTCACTGACTCCTCGGAAGCACTGTTGATGTTGGAGCTCAATACTTCTGACTATAAAAATGACAGGTTTATTTTTGTTTTCAAATGTCCCTTGATCCTCCCCAAGATCTGTCAGTCTGAGACAGGGAGGTCAGTGAAGGCGGGGAGCTTGGGAGAGAGAGACACAGAGACTGGGAGTGCATTTAGAATAGCAAAGTCCCGATTTCAGCCTCCCTCCATGAGGGTCTCTGCATTGACAATGCATTCCCTGCAGCCATGTGCAGATAAGCAGCCTTTGAACGAAACTTGGGATGCACCGTCATCCCAGCTTTCAATTCACTATTCTTTTTGTTTAACTTTTCAGTCCGCACCTGTGACTTCTATGCGGGCTGATATCCTGGGGGAGGGGAAAAACGGAAGGCATCTGGCATCTGTTTATTCCCCTTGTTTGGCAGATTTCCCTGTGCTTTGGGATTCCATGGTGAACCTATGTGAGAATGTTTCTTAATTAAGAAGATAGAGTCAAAACTTTGTTCCTGCCCCACTTCTGGGCTCTTCTTGTTGTTGGTAGCTGTCCCATTCACATCTGAAGGAGCCGCTGCCTGTTTGTGCTACCCCCATGGTCGGTCGTAGATAGGACCGTTGTGAGCCCCGGGGTCCTCACTGGCTGGTTTTTGGAAATAGATCACCCAGACTTCCTTCCTAGTCTTTCTTAGTCTGGAAACTCCACCAAAATCTGTGCAACATCATCAACCTGGAGGCCTCCACTGACGGGCAAGCAGTGGCTGTGCGTGAGGTGTGTTGACTGGAAATGGATCCCAAGTCTCCCTCATGGAAGGCTAGCAGTCCCTTAACTGGACCA
>NW_006927691.1:7399-8028 GCF_000298275.1 Orycteropus afer afer | reverse complement strand
TGTTATTTACAAATCTAATTATGTGCTGTAGAAGTGATGGATGTGGATTGTGGTAATGAATGTGAAAAGAGTCAAATTCAAAAATACTGTAGATAATTATCCAAGCTTAAAGATAAATTATGAAAAATGGAGAAATCAAGTATATTTAAAATTTGTGATTTTGAAATCTTATATAGTAGATGGCTGACAATACAGTAAGTGATTATTGATTTTTCTTATTTCCTGAGTTCTAGAATATTTACATAAATATATCATGCTTAAAATTGAAACTCAAAGATTAAAAAAAAAATCACCATTAAAATTCAGATTGGGAGAGTCCAGTAAGATGGTGGAATAGGCAGACAAATTTCACAGACCCTCTTCAACACAGAAAAGGGGAATAAATTAACACAGATACAGAAGATAATCCTGGAACCCCAAGCTTTGAAAGGGAGGATACAGAAGTGGTCTGAACTCCAACTAGAAGAAAAACCTGCATGAAAACACCAAAAAAGGAGACATACAGAGCTGCGGGCTGTCAGTGATCCTGAAGACATGGATAGCTTGGATATTGTCAAGTGGTGTAAGGACCTAAAAATTAACCTAAAAATAAGCCATGCTAGCCAGGGGCTGCACAGAGGACTGTACTG
>NW_006927691.1:0-5204 GCF_000298275.1 Orycteropus afer afer | reverse complement strand
TCTTCAAAGGATTGAGAGACAGATCAAGGAAAACAATGAAAAATTTAAGGAAAACAGAGATAAAACCCTAGAACAATTTCAGAAGAAACTACAAGAACAAAATGACAAAACTAATGAAAAATTAGAAATGATACAAAATCTACAGATAGAAATCCAGCAGATTAATACTAAATTTTCAGAACTAGATAAAAGGGCATTGAAAGGACAAAGGAGTGGAATCGATTCAATGGGAGACAGAATTAATGAGATTGAAGACAATACCTGAATACTTCCTTGGAAAAGGATCAATCAGAAAAAAACCTCAAAACAAAATGAAGAAAGCCTGAGGATCATGTGGATACCATCAAAAGGAATACTTGACATGTAATCAGAATTCAGAACAAGAAGAGAAAAAGAAAACCATTGAGAAAATTGTCCAAGATTTGTTGGAAGAGAACTTTCCTAATACGATGAAAGATGAGACTATATCTAATAGGAAGTCCAACAAACCCCAAATAGCAGAGACCCCAAAAGAAAATCACCAAGACATATCATCATCAAACTCATCAAATCCAAAGACAAAGAAAGAATCCTGAAAGGAGCATGGGAAAAACAAGAAATTACCTACAAAGGACAACCAATAAGAATAAGTTCTGATTTCTTAGCAGAAACCAGGCAAGAGAGAAGTCAATGGGATGGTATATATAAAACCCTGAAAAAGAAAAATTTCCAACCAAGAATTATATACCTGGCAAAATTATCCCTCAAATATCATGGTGAAATTAGGAGATTTCCAAATAAGCAGAAATTAAGGGAATTGGTTAAAACCAGACCAACTTTCAAGAGATACTAAAGGGAGCCCTTTGAACAGAGAACCAAAAATAGCAAACAACAACTGACCATTAATACACAAGATGACATAAATCAGAAACCAACACAGCTATGGAAGTATTCAAAGCAAAATAAGTTTACAAGATTGTAAACAGGGAACCAGAGACATTAATTGACAAATCAAAAAGAGGGAAAGAATGATGTAGTTAGAAAACTTCTAAATTGTGAGGAAGTCAAGAGAGTTGCAAGATAGAATAGACTGTCCTACACTCAGGGAGAAAATTATAAATCACGGGATAACCTCAAAGAAAAATGATAACCCTTCATATCACAATGAAAAAGAGGACAGCACAAATATTTAGCAAATAGTAGAATAATAGCAACAAAGGAAATGATAACATGATTCATAAACATAATGAGCTCCGCACAGAAAATTATATGGGAAAAAGAAACCAGGAACACCATGAAAAAAACACATAATGACAGCAACCAATATTTACTTGTTAATAATTACACTGAAAGTCAATGTATTAAATGCACCACTCAAGAGACAGAGAATTGCAGACTGGATTGGAAAACATAACTCATCAATATGCTGTCTACAAGAGACACACCTTAGAGACAAAGACAAAAATAGACTAAAAATCAAAGGTTGGAAAAAGACATATCAAGCAAATGGCAACCAGAAAAGAGCAGAAGTGGCAATATTAATTTCGGATAAAATTGACTTTAAGAAAAAAACCACCTTAAGAGACAAGTTGTTGTTGTTATGTGCCGTTGAGTTGGCCCCGACTCATAGCGACCCCTCCTTGGGTTTCCGAGGCAGTATCACTACAGAAGTAGGATTGCCCAACCGTCCTTCCAAGGAGTGGCTGCTGGGTTTGAACCGCCAGCCTTCTGGTTAGCAGTCAAGTGCTTTAGCCACTATGCTACCAGAGCTCCTAAGGACATTATATGGTGATTCAAGGATCAATTGAAAAAGTAGATATAAGTATAATAAATACCTATGGACCCAGAGAAAGAGCTCTAAAATACATAAATCAGACTTTAACAGAATTGAAAAGGCAAATAGGTGACTCCACAGTCATAGTGTTGTTGCTGTTACATGCTATCAAGTTGGACCTGACTCATAGTGACCCCTCCAGTAGGAGACTTTAATACACCACTTTAAAAGAAAGATAGAACAACTGGAAAGAAATTCAACAAAGATGCAGAAGAGCTAAACAATGCAATCCACCAACTTGACCTTATAGACATCTACAGAGCACTTCACCCAACAACAGCACAATATGCATTCTTTTCCAGGGCACATGAATATTCTCCATGATAGACCATATGTTAGCCCATAAAGCAAGCCTTAATAAATTTAAAAACAGTGAAATACTGCAAAGCATCTTCTCAGATCATAATGCTATCAAATTAGAAATCAACAATAGGAAGATCAATGGAAAAAGAGCAAACACATGGAAAGTGAACAACACTCTCCTTAAAAAAAGACTGAGTAAGAGAAGAAATAAAAAACAAAATTAAAAAATTCTTTGAATCAATCGAGAATGAAAACACAACATACCAAAATCTTTGGGACACAGCAAAAGCAGTGATCAGAGGCTAATATACAGCAATAAATGCCCACATCAAAAAGAAGAAAGAGCCAAAATCTATATCTACAACAATTAGGAAAAGAACAGCAAGAAAAGCCTGCAGTCACCAGAAGAAAGGAAATAATAAAGATTTGAGCAGAAATCAATGATGCAGAAAATAGAAAGACAATAGAAAAAATCAACAAGACTATAAGTTGGTTTTTTGAAAAGATTAATAAAATTGACAAACCACTGGCAAATTTAACAAAGGAAAGAGAGAACACAAATAACACAAATAAGAAACAAAGTGGGCAGCATCTTAATAGAAACAATTGAAATAAAAAGGATAATACCAGGATATTATGATGAACTGTACTCCAACAAATTTGAAAATCTGGAAGAAATGGATAGATTTCTAGAAATACACTACTTACCTAAACTAATACAGACTGATGTGGAAAAGTTGAACAGATCCATAACAAAAGAAGAAATTGAACAAGTCATCAAAAAATTACCAACAACAAAAAAATCCCATCCCAGACGGTTTCACTGGAGAATTCTACCAAACATTCAGAGAAGAACTGACACCAATCCTACTCAAACTATTCCAAAATATACAAAAGAATGGAATCCTCCCAAATTCATTTTATGAAGCAAGCATAACCTTGATACCAAAACCAGGCAAAGACATCACTTAAAAGGAAATCTAGAGAACCAATATCCCTTATGAATATAGATGCAAAAATCTTCAACAAAATCCTAGCCAATAGACTTTAACAACTAACAAAAAAATCATTCATTATGACCAAATGAGGTTCATATCAGGTATGGAAGGATGGTTCAACATTAGAAAAACAATCAATGTCATCAACCACATAAATAAAACAAGGAAAAGAACCACATGATTATATCACTCAATGCAGAAAAGGCATTTGATAAAATCCAACTCTCAGCAAAATAGGAATAGAAGGGACATTCCTCAATAAAGGGCATATATGCAAACCCAACAGCCAACATTATTCTTAATGGAGAGAGACTGAAACCATTCCCTTTGTGAACAGGAAACAGAGAAGGATGCCGTTTGTCACCACTTGTATTCAATATTGTGTTGGAAGTCCTAGCCAGGGCAATATGGCAAGAAAATGAAATAAAAGGTATCCAAATTGGTAAGAAAGAAGTGAAACTATCCCTATTTCCTGAGATATGATCCTATACCTACAAAACCCAAGAGACTCAGTAAAAAATTTATTGGAACTAATTGAGAGATTTAACATAGTGGCAGGATACAAGATCAACATCTAAAAGTCAGTTGGATTTGTCTACACCAGCAAAGAGATTGCTGAAAAAGAAATAAGTCAATCAATACTGCTGTTGTTGTTAGGTGTCACCAAGTCATCTCCTACTCATAGCAACTCTGTGCACAACAGAATGAAACACTGCCCGGTCTTGTGCCAGCCTCACTATCCCTGCTATACCTGGGCCCATCATTTCAACCACTGTGTCTATCTATCTTGTTAAGGGTCTTGCCCTTCCTTGCTGACCTCCACTTTACAAAACATGATATCCTTCAGGGAATGGTTTCTTCTGGCAGTGTGACCAAAGTAGGTGAGATGGAGTCTGGCCATTATTGCTTCCAAGGAGCATTCTGGCTGCACCTCTACCAGGACAGATTTGTTAGCAGACCATGGTACTTGTAGCATTCTTCTCCAACACTACAACTCAAAAACATCAATTCTTCTTGGGTCTTCCTTATTCATTGCCCAGCTCTCAAGTGCACTAGAGGCAATTGAAAATATCATGACTTTGGTTAGGCACAGAACGCTGGAAGTTCAAACCCACCAGCAACTCCTCAGAAGGAAGATTGAGCAATCTACTTCCATAGAAGTACTCCCTTGGAAACCAAAGGAGGGATCACTATGACTCGGATCGGACTTGACGGCAATGAGTTTGGTTTTGGCTAGTCTTTGAGGAGACATCTTTGGTCTTCATCACATGAAAGAGGTCTTTTGCAGCAGATTTGCCCAATACGATGTCTGATGTCTTGATTACTCTTTCCATTGGTGTTGATTGTAGAACCAAGTAATATGAAATCCTTGACAACTTCAATCTTTTCTCCATCCAACTTGAAGCTGTTTATTGGACAGGTTGTGAGGATTTTTGTTTTCTTTATACTGAGGTATAATCCATACTGCAGACTGTAGTCTTTAATCTTCATCAGTAAGTCCTTCAAGTCATCTTCACTTTCAGTAAGCAAAGTTGTGTCATCTGTGTATCACAGATTGTTAATGAGTCTTCCTCCAATCCTGATGCCATGTTCTTCTTCATATAATCCAGCTTCTTAGATTATTTGCTCAGCATGCTAGTTGAATAAATATGAAGAAGGGATACAATCTTGATGCACTCCCTTTTTTATTTTGAACCATGCAGTATCCCCTTGCTCTGTTTGAATGACAGCCCCCTGATCTATGTACGGGTTCCTCATGAGTACAATCAAGTGTTCTGGAATTCCCATTCTTCTCAATGTTATCCACAATCTGTTATAATCTACACAATCGAATGCCTTTGCATATAAGTAAACATCTTTCTGGTATTTTTGCTTTCAGCTAAGATCCATCTGACATCAGCAATGATATCCCTCGTTTCCCATCTTCTGAATCTAGCTTACATTTCTGGAAACTCCCTGACAATATACTGCTGCAACCATTTTTGAATTATCTCCAGTAAGATTTTATTTGCATGTGATATTAATGATCTTGTTTGATAATTTCCACATTCTGTGGGATCACTTTTCTTTGGAATGGGTATAAACATGGA
>NW_006927690.1:5559-6703 GCF_000298275.1 Orycteropus afer afer | reverse complement strand
TAAGGAAGACCAAAGAAGAGTTGATGCTTTTGAGTTGTGGTGCTGGTGAGGAATGCTGAAGGTACCATGGACTGCCAAAAGAACTAACAGATCTGTCCTGGAAGAAGTGCAGCTGAGATGCTCCTTGGAAGTGAGGATGGCCAGACTTCATCTCACCTACTTTGGTCATGTTGTCAGAAGGACCATTCCCTGAAGAAGGATGTCATGCTTGGTAAGGTGGAGGGTCGACGAAAGAGGGGAAGGCCTTCTACAAGATGGAATGACATGGTGGCTGCGACAGTGGCCTCAAGTATAGCAAGGATCATGGAGCTGGTGCGGGACTGGGCAGTGTTTCGTTCTGCTGTGCATGGGGTCACTATGAGTTGGAAGTGACTCGATGGCACCTAACAACAACAACAACAACATAATTCTCTAGTGCTGCACAGCATTCCAGTACGTGTATGTACAATAGTTTGGTCATTCACTCTTCTGCTGATGGGCACATAGGTTGTTTACAGTTTTTTACTATTGTAGATAGTGCTGTGATGGATATGAGCATGCATGTATCTGTTCCTATCCTGTCTCTCACCTCTCTAGGATTTACACCTAGTAATGGGATTGCTGCATCAAATGGCATCTCCTAAGGAATCACCATATTGCTTTCCACAGTGGTTGTGTCAGTTCACAGTTACACAAGCAGTGTATGAGAGTCCCAATCCCTCCACATTACCACCAGCATTTGTTATTTTCTGTCTCATTGAACCTTGCCATCAGTGCTGGGGTGAGACGCTACATCTCATTGTTTTGATTTACATTTCTCTAATGGCCAATGATTGTGAGCATCTTTTCATGTATTAGCTGACCACCTGAATCTCCTCCTTGGTGAAGTGTCTATTCATGTCTTCTGCCCATTTTGAAATTGGAGTGTTAATTCCTTTGGTGTTGAGGCATTGGAGTTTTCCATCAACCTTAGAGATAAGTCCCTTGCCAGATATGTCATTATCCACAAATATGAATTTGTGGCTGTCATTTTTGTCATGTGCCTTTTCATTGGGTTGATTTCTTTGTTTCATATAATTTTCTATGCTGAGCTCATTTTGTTTATGAATCATGTTATCACTTCCTTCATTGCTATTGTTTTAGTATTTGCTGAATGTTTATACTG
>NW_006927690.1:2316-2961 GCF_000298275.1 Orycteropus afer afer | reverse complement strand
CTTCAGCCAAAACAAGGCCAGGAGCTGATTGTGGAACTGACCATTAACTGCTCATATGCAAGTTCAACTTGAAGTTGAAGACAATTAAAACGAGTCCATGAGAGCCAAAATATGACCCTGGATTTAGAGGCCATCTAAGGAATAGATTTGGTGAAATGAACACCAATGACTGAAAACCAGAAGAATTGTGGGATTACATCAAGAGCATCATCCATGAAGAAAGCAAGAGGTCATTAAAAATATGAAAGAGGAAGAAAAGACCAAAATGGATGTCAGAAGAGTCTCTGAAACTTGCCCTTAAGTGAAGAGCAGCTAAAGCAAATGGAAGAAATGACAAGGTAAAAGAACTGAACAGAAGATTTCAAAGAGCAGCTCGAGCAGACAAAGCCAACTACTATGATGAAATGTGCAAAGACCTGGAATTAGAATACCAAAAGGAAAGAAGATGCTAGACATTTCTCAAGCTGAAAGAACTGAGGAAAAAATGTAAGCCTTGAGTTCTAATATTGAAAGATTTTATGGGCAAAATCTTGAATGATGCAGAAAGCATCAAAAGAAGATGGAAGGAATACACAGAGTCACTGTATCAAAAAGAACTGGTCCTTCTTCATCCATTTCAGGAGGTGGCATATGTTCAAGAACCAA
>NW_006927690.1:0-901 GCF_000298275.1 Orycteropus afer afer | reverse complement strand
GGTTCAAACCCACCAGCCACCCCTTGGAAGGAAGATGGGGCAATCTACTTCCATAGTAATACTGCCTCGGAAACCGAAGGAGGGGTCACTATGAGTCGGGCCCAACTCGACGGCACATAACAACAACAACAATCCTGGAGGAAGTGCAGCTGGAATGCTCCTTGGAGGAGAGAATGGCCAGACTTCGTCTCACCTAGTTTGGTCATGTTATCAGAAGGGACCATTCCCTGGAGAAAGATGTCATGCTTGGTAAGGTGGAGGGTCGACGAAAGAGTGGAAGGTCCTCAACGAGATGGATTGACACAGGGACTGTGGTGATGGGCTCAAGTGTAGCAAGGATCACGGAGCTCGTGTGGGACCAGGCAGTGTTTTGTTCTGCTTCTCACAGGGTCGCTGTGAGTCAGAGACAACTCGACCGCACCTAACAACAACAACAAACTATCCCCACGAGTGGTTAGGGGTCAGACCCTTGTAATCATAGGGTTTTCACTGGCTGATTTTAGGAACTAGATCACCAGGCTTTTCTTCCTAGTCTATCTTAGTCTGGAATCTCCATTGAAACCTGTTTAATTTCACAGCAACATCCAAGCCTCCACTGACAGACTAGTGCTAACTGCATTGAGGTGTATTGGCTAGGAATCAAACCCAGGTCTCCTGCACAGAAAACAAGAAGTTTAGTGTTATTATTACCAATTTCCAAAATTGTTATTCATTTAACAGGGAACTCTGGTAGCACAGTGGCTAAGGCACTTGACTGCTAACCAGTAGGCTGGTGGTTCAAACCCAGCAGCCACTCCTCGGAAGGAAGATGGGACAATCTACTTCCATAGCGATAATGTGGAATTAAAATTTAATGTTTCAACATGACAAAGAGAGGCCACCATTAAGACCAGTAAAAAGG
>NW_006927689.1:4824-6753 GCF_000298275.1 Orycteropus afer afer | reverse complement strand
TTGGTAAGGAAGAAGTCAAACTACTCCTATTTGCTGATGATATGATACCATACATAGAAAATCCAAGAGACTCAGTAAAACAAACAAACAAACAAACAAACAAAACTACTAGAACTAATCGATAGATATAGCATTAGCATAGTGGCAGAACACAAGATCAACATCCAAAAAAATCAGCTGGATTCCTCTACACCAGCAAAGAGATTGCTGAAAAAGAAATAAGGAAATCAATACCATTTACAATGGCTACCAAAAAAATTAAATACTTGGGAATAAATCTTACCAGAGGGAGGACCAGGACAGAGCAAGGAAGCAGAGGCCAGGATCCAGGTAAGGCCGGGAACCCAGGTCACGGCCCTCCCAAGTGGCAGGAAAGAGTCAGGGATCTACATAAGGGGAGGGGAGGGGAGGGAGGTTTTGAACAGCTAAGGGAGACAAACTTGTCTGTCAGTTTGTCCTACTGTGGTGGCATGTTGCTGTGAGGCTTGAGGTTGGGCCACCAGGGTCTCAAACCCAGTAGGGTTGCACATGGTGCACAGGTTTCAACAGCTTACAGACTGAGACAGACTAGGAGGAAGGAAGAGGCCATCCACTTCTCAAAGAATTGGCCCGGAAAAACCTTATGGATAGCAGAGAAAACCTGTCTGATACATTACTGTGCAACTTTATGAATAGCCCAGAAACATTGTCCAATACAGTGCAGGAGGATAAGCCACTTAGGTCAGAAGGCTCTCAAAACAGGACCAGGAAAGAGCTGCATCATCAGAGTAGAACCAGCCTTAATGATATGGATAAATTAAATTTTTTGAGACCTTGATTTGCTGACATGGCATGACTCAAATTAAGGAGAAACGGCTCCAAACATCCATTAATAATTGGAACATGGAATGTACGAAGCATGAATCTATGAAAATTGGAAGTTGTCAAAAATGAAATGGAGTGCATAAAGATTGATATCCTAGGCATTAGTGAGCTGAAATTGACTTGTTTTGGCCATTTTGAATCAAACCACCATAGGGTCTACTATGCCAGGAATGACAATTTGAAGAGGAATGGTGTGGCATTCATCATCACAAAGGACGCCTCAAGATCTGTCCTGAAGTACAATGCTGTCAGAGATGGGATAATATCCATATGCTTATAAGACCAGTTAATACGACTATTATTCAAATTTATGCATCAACTACCAAAGCCAAAGATTGGGAAATTGAAAATTTTTATCAGCTTCTCCAGTCTGAAATTGACCAAACATGCAATCAGGATGTTATCACTGGTGATTGGAATGCAAAAGTTGGAAACAAAGAAGAATCACCAGTAGCTGGAAATTTTGGCCTTGGTGACAGAAATGATGCTGGAAACTGAATGACCGAATTTTGCAAGACCAACGACTTATTCATTGCAAATACCTTTTTTCAACAACACAAATGGTGGCTATACACACAGATTTCTCCAGATGGAGTACAGAAGAAACAGATTAACTACATCTGTGGGAAGAAGTGATGGAAAAGCTCAATATCTTCAGCCAAAACAAGGCCAGGAGCTGATTGTGGAACAAACCATCAACTGCTCATATGCCATATGCAAGTTCAATTTGGAGTAAAGACAGTTAAAACAAGTCCACAAGACCCAAAATATGACCTTGAATATATCCCTCCTGAATTTAGAAACCATCTAAAGAATAGATTTGATGCATTGAACACCAGTGACCAAAAACCAGAAGAATTGTGAAATGACATCAAGAACATCATCCGTGAAGAAAGCAAGAGGTCACTAAAAAGATGAGAAAAGAAGAAAAGACCAAAATGGATGACAGAAGAGACTCTGAAACTTGTCTTTGAGTGGAGAGTAGCTAAAGCAAATGGAAGAAATGACAAGATAAAAGAGCTGAACAGAACATTTCAAAGAGCAGCTCAAGCAGACAAAGCCAAT
>NW_006927689.1:1818-4364 GCF_000298275.1 Orycteropus afer afer | reverse complement strand
TCCCACAGACTATGGAAAGTATCAAAAATTAACATTAATATTGCACACAAGTAAGATCTTACTGAAGATAATTCAAAAATGGTTACAGTGGTATATTGACAGAGAACTTCCAGAAGTGCAAGCTGGATTCAGAAGAGGATGTGGAACAAGGGATATCATAGCTGCTGTCAGATGGATCTTGGCTCAGGGCAAAAAATACCAGAAAGATGTTTACTTATGTTTTATTGACTCTGCAAAGGCATTTGATGGTGTACATCATAACAAATTGTGGATAACATTGAGAAGAATGGGAATTCCAGAACACTTGATTGTGCTCATGAGGAACCTGTACATTGACCAGGAGACTATTGTTCAAACGGAGCAAGGGGACACTACATGGTTTAAAATCAAGAAGGGAGTGTGTCAGGGTTGTATCCTTTCACCACATTTATTCAATCTATATGTTGAGCAAATAATCCGAGTAGCTGGACTATATGAAGAAGAACGTGGCATCAGGATTGGAGGAAGAATCACTAACAACCTGTGATATGCTGAAGATACAACTTTGCTTGCTGAAAGTGAGGCTGACTTGAAGCACTTACTGATGAAGATTGAAGAATACAGTCTGCAGTATGGATTACATCTCAATAAAAAGAAAACAAAAATCCTCACACCTGGACCAATAAGCAGCATCACAATAAATGGAGAAAAGATTGAGGTTGTCAAAGACTTCACATTGCTTGGTTCTACAATCAATGTCAATGGAAGCAGCAGTCAGGATATTAGATGATGTATAGCACTGGGAAAGTTGGCTGCAAGGGACCTCTTTCAAGTGCTGAGGAGAAAGAATGTCTCCTTGAGGACTAGGGTGTGCCTGACACAAGCCATGATATTTTCAATTGCCTCATATGCATGTGAGAGCTGGGCAATAAATAAGGTAGACGGAAGAAGGCTGATGCTTTTGAGTTGTGGTGCTGGCAAAGAATGCTGAAAGTACCATAGACTGCTAAAAGATCTAACAGATCTGTCCTGGAGGAAGTGCAGTTGGAATGCTTCTTGGAAGCAAGAATGGCCAGACTTCGTCTCACATGCTTGGTTGGTTGTGTTGTCAGAAGGGACCATTCCCTGGAGAAGGATGTCATGCTTGGTAAGATGGAGGGTCAACGAAAGAGGGAAGGCCCTCAACGAGATGATTTGACACAGTGGCTGTGATGATGGGCTAAAGTATAACAAGGATCATGGAGGTGATACAGGACTGGAAGTGTTTCATTCTGTTACACATAGGGTTTCTACAAGTCAGATATGACTCGACGGCACCTAACAACAACAACAGGGACACACAAGACCTGTACAAAGAAAACTACAAAAGACTTCTTCAAGAAATCATAAGAGATCTACATAAATGGAAGAACATACCATGCTCATGAATAGGAAGATTGAACATTGTGAAAATGTTATTTTTACCCAAAGGGTGGGGTGGTGACCAGGTTTGCTGATTTGATAGAGCCTGGTGGAACCCCTGAGACTATGGTCCCTAGCTGCCCCTCAGGTCTGGAATTGAACCCACTTCTGTGGCTTCCAGCCAAACAAAAGATAGGCATATGAGCTGAATATTTACATTAGGTAGATAAACTCCTTGGAGAGACCAATCATGGGAGAATAGAAGGGCTGTGTATGCATAGGGGGACAGTTCAGGATGCAGGAGTGCATGGGAGGAAAGGACACAGGGAAGAAATGGCTATGGGAAGGAAGTGGGAGGAGAGCTGTTGCATAGTGGGAAATCACAGTCAATGACATGAGACAAAGTGTATGTGAACTGCTGTATGGGAGATGATTTTGCTCTGTAAACTTTCACCCAAATCACAATAAAATTTAAATAAATGATTTAAAAAATTTACATCCAGAGGCATAAATGAAAACAATTCCATTTATGATAACATCAAAAATTTAAAGAATTGCAAGATTTGTGCATGGAATAATACAAAACATTGTTAAAAGAAAATTTTAAAGACTTAAATAAATGAAGAGACAGCCCATGTTCATGGACTGGAAGACTGAATGTTGTTAAGATGGCAATACTCCCCAAATTTATCTACAGATTCCATTAAATTCCTATCAAATCCCAGTTGCCTTTTTTTTCCCTCAGAAACTGACAAACTGATCCTAATATTCATATAGAAATGCTAAAGACCCAGAATAGTCAAAACAATAAAGAGTAAGTTTGGAGGACTCACACTTCCTGATTTCAAAACTGAACTACAAAGCTACAGTAATCAATACAGCATGAAACTAGTATAATGACGGACATATAGATCAGTAGAATGGAATAAGCAGTCCAGAAATGAATCCATATGTTTGTGGTCAGTTGATCTTCAACAAGAATGCCAAGACAATTCAATAGGGATTAACAATCTTCTCAACAAATAACCACATATTCACTTGTAAAAGAATGAATTTGGACTATCATCTCACATCATATACAAAAACTAAATCAAAATGGATCAAAGATCTAAATGTGAGAGTCTAAAACTATGAATCTTTTAGAAGAGAAGAGGTATAAATGTTTG
>NW_006927689.1:0-1513 GCF_000298275.1 Orycteropus afer afer | reverse complement strand
ACAGCAGAACAAAACACCACCTGATCCCGTGCCAGCTCCATGATCCTTGCTATACTTGAGCCCACTGTCGCAGCCACTAGGTCAATCCATCTCGTTGAAGGCCTTCCCCTCCTTCGTCGACCCTCCACCTTACCAAGCATGACATCCTTCTCCAGGGAATGATCCCTTCTGACAACGTGATCAAAGCAGGTGAGACAAAATCTGGCCATTCTCTGCTTCCAAGGAACATTTCGGGTGCACTTCCTCCAGGACAGATCTGTTAGTTCTTTTAGCAGTCCATTGCACTTTCAGCATTCTTCACCAGTACCACAACTCAAAAGCATCAACTCTTCTTCGGTCTTCCTTATTCATTGTTCAGCTTTCACTTGCATACAAGGTGACTGGAAATATCATGGCTTGTGTCAGGCACACCTTAGTCCTCAATGAGACATTCTTGCTCCTCAGCACTTGAAAGAGTTCCTTCACAGCTGACCTGCCCAGTGCTACACATCGTCTAATATCCTGACTGCTGCTTCCATTGGTGTTGATTGTAGAACCAAGCAACGTGAAGTCTTTGACAACCTCAATCTTTTCTCCATTTATTGTGATGCTGCTTATTGGTCCAGGTGTGAGGATATTTGTTTACTTTTTATTGAAATGTAATCCATACTGCAGACTGTATTCTTCAGTCTTCATCAGTAAGTGCTTCAAGTCATCCTCACTTTCAGCAAGCAAAGTTGTATCTTCACTGTATCACAGGTTGTTAATGATTATTCCTCTAATCCTGATACCACGTTTTTCTTCATATAGTCCAGCTTCTCAGATTATTTGCTCAGCACATAGATTGAATAAGTATGGGGAAAGGATACAACCCTGACACACTCCCTTATTGATTTTAAACTACGTAGTGTCCCCTTTTTCCATTCAAACAACAGCCTCCTGGTCAATGTACAGGTTCCTCATGAGTACAATCAAGTGTTTGAGAATTCCCATTCTTCTCAATGTTATCCATAATTTGTCATGATCCACACAGTCAAATGACTTTGCAGTCAATAAAACACAAGTAAACATCTTTCTGGTATTCTTTGCCTTGAGCCAAGATCCATCTGACAACAGCCATGATATCCCTTGTTCCATGTCCTCTTCTGAATCCAGCTTGCACCACTTGAAGTTCTCTGTCAGTATACTGCTGCAAACATTTTTTAATTATCTTCAGTAAGATCTTATTTGAGTGTGATATTAATGATATTGTCCAATACCCTTGTCCATATTTGTGCCCATTCCAAAGAAAGGTGATCCCACAGAATATGGAAATTATAGAACAATATCATTAATATTGCACACAAGTAAGATCTTCCTGAAGATAATTCAGAAACGTTTGCAGCAGTATATTGACAGAAAACTTCCAGAAGTTCAAGCTGGATTCAGAAGGGGATGTGGAACAAGGGATATCATAGCTGTTGTCAGATGGATCTTGGCTCAAAGCAAAGAATACCAGAAAGATGTCTACTTGTGTTTTATTGACTATGCAAAG
>NW_006927688.1:7091-7578 GCF_000298275.1 Orycteropus afer afer | reverse complement strand
AATGGTATTGATTTCCTTATTTCTTTTTCAGCAATCTCTTTGCTGGTATAGAGGAATCCAACTGATTTTTGGATGTTGATATTGTATCCTACCATGATGCTAAATCTCTCAATTAGTTCCAGTAGATTTTTGACTGAGTCTCTTGGGTTTCCTAGGTATAGGAAAATATCATCAGCACATAGGGATAATTTGACTACTCCCTTACTGATTTGGATGCCTTTGTTTTCCCTTTCTTGCCTTATTGCCCTGGCTAGGACTTCCAGTGTAATGTTGAATAGAAGCAGTGGTAGTGGGCACCCTTGTCTGGTTCCTGTTTGCAAGGGGAATGGTTTCAGTTTCTCTCCATTGAGAATAATGTTGGCTGTTGGCTTTGCATAGATGCCCTTTATTATGTTGAGGAATATCCCATTTACTCCTATTTTGCTGAGAGTTTTGATCAGGAATGGGTGTTGGATTTTATCAAATGCCTTTTCTTCATCAATTCATA
>NW_006927688.1:2830-4151 GCF_000298275.1 Orycteropus afer afer | reverse complement strand
TGGATGGGTTTTATTTTCTCATCTGATCTGCAAGTCTTCAACTCTTGAGTGGTGCATTTATTTAATCCGTTAACATTCAGTGTAATTATTAACAAACATGAATTCATTACTGTCATTTTGTTATGTGTTTTTTCATGGTGTCCTTGGTTTCTTTGTTCCATATTGCTTTCTGTGTTGAACTTATTATGTTTATAAATCATGTTATCATTTCCTTTGTTGCTGTTGTTTTAATATTTGCTGAATATTTTCGGTTATTCTCTTTGTTATTGTGATATAAAGGCTTATCATTTTCTTTTGAGGTTGCCCTGTGATTTATAATTTTCTACCAAAGTTTAGAACAGTCCATTCTATCTTACAACTCTCTTGACTTTGTCACCATATAGAAGTTCTGTAACTACACAGTATTTTCCCTCTTTTTGGTTTGTAATTGACCTCATTTGCCAATTGATATTTCTGGTTCCCTGTTTACAATCTTGTAAGCTTATTTTACTTTGGATATTTTCATAGCTGTGGTTTCTGGGTTATGTCATCTTGTGTATTAATGGTTGGTAGTTGTTTTTGCTCTGTTCAAAAGACTCCCTTTAGTATCTCTTGTAAGGTTGGTCTGGTTTTAACAAATTCCCTTAATTTCGGCTTTTCTGGAAATCTCCTAATTTCACCATCATATTTGAGGGACAATTTTGCTGAGTATATAATTTTTGGTTGAAAACTTTTCTTTTTCAGTGTTATATAAATACCATCCCATTGCCTTCTCACTTGCATGGTTTCTGCTGAGAAATCAGAGCTTATTCTTCCTGGTTGTCCTTTGCAAGTAACTTTTTTATTTCCCCATGCTACTCTCAGGATTCTTTCTTTGTCTTGGGTTTTGATGAGTTTAATGATATGTCTTGGTGATTTTCATTTGAGGTCTATCCTGTTTGGGGTTCATTGGACTTCCTGAATGTATACATTCTCATCTTTCATCATATCAAAGAAGTTGTCTTCCAACAAATCTTGGACAATTTTCTCAATGGTTTTATTTTTCTCTTCCTGTTCTGGAGTTCTAGTGACATGTAGGTGGTTCTGTTTGATGGTATCCCACAAGAAACTTAGGCTTTTTTCATTTTGTTTTGAACTTTTTTCTGATTGATCCCTTTCCAAAGAAGTATTCAGGTATTTGTCTTCAATCTCATTAATTCGGTCTTCCATTTCATCAATTCTACTACTCTGTCCTTCCAATGTGTTATCTATTTCTGACAATTTAGTATTAATCTTCTGGATTTCTGCCTCTAGATTTTGTATCATTTCTAATTTTTCATTTATTTTGCCATTTTGTTCTTGT
>NW_006927688.1:879-2078 GCF_000298275.1 Orycteropus afer afer | reverse complement strand
AAAAAGACATTGAAAATGGAGTCTCACCAATGAACAGGACATTTTTTTTTTCTTTCTGGCATCTGAGGACTTTGAAAACTAGGTACAACAGTTTGAATTAGGAACTTTGGTGCTCTGAACAGCTCACTGAATCAGAGTGCCTCAAACACAGAAGAGCAGAATTACAGGAAAGGCACAGGGAGATTATTTAGGAAAGAGCTACTGGCAGTGGATGGATGGGCACCTGAGAGAGACCATTGGAAACTTTCTAGGGGCAGTCACTGTCTGCCAGGTGAGGGCACCCACCTGAGATTCCCAAGCCAAGAAGGAAGTTATCTTATAGCAGCATACCAGCGACTGCTACAATATTCCAGCAGGCAGCTGCAGAGACCTGCCTCCAGCAGCTGATTTTGCTGGTAATTTGGGTTGTCTGGGTGCAGGTGGGCATGGGCACCATTGCTGAGATTCAGGCAGAGATCTCACATTTGCATCAAAAAGTTTAGCTCCCTCCCCTCCCAGCAGATCACAGAGCTGGCTTAAGTCAGACTGGGAGACACCGTACTTTTCTTTGCCACAGATATTGGGACCACAGGTCACTAGCATGTATACCCCCAACTCCAACACAGATGAAATTGTGCACATCTTTGGTGCCACAGATGGGCGGTATCACAGACAAACTCCAGAGCCGGCCATTATGGTCTGACAGGAATGCATCAGCACTGCGGGCAAATGGGGCACAGAGAGCAAAGGAACCATAGCTGAGTGTGGTCCTGTGAATTTTGCCTTGGAGCCGTTCTTTGGCACTGTGGGGCCACAGAGGCGGGGTCTTTGAGTGTGCCTGAAATTGGTGGAAATTTACAACCCTCTAAAAATAGGAATCTTTCCTGAGGTTGAGCCACAGTCTTGCAGAGAAATACATCATCAATAATAGAGTAGAAACTGACCCTAGTAACATCAAGCTTTCCTTCTTCTGCTCCCACCTTTTCTGCCAATAACCTCACTCACTCAATAGAATAAAACATATTCAGCCAATTACCATAAAACCTCCCACTTCGAACTCTAAACCCTCTTTATGAAAAATAGAAACACATATCCACACTACACACAATGATTCCACCATCACAAAGAAAACAGCAGAGTGACCCAACACACCTGAATCAATAATAAAAATAAAACACACCAGCTTCACCTTTTCAAAATAATAAACCATAAAACCAAGA
>NW_006927688.1:0-454 GCF_000298275.1 Orycteropus afer afer | reverse complement strand
TAACTGAGTGGGAGACAGCAACAGTCCCCATAAGATACAAGTACACCCACACCTCCTGCACCTTCACTTACTGAGCAAGAGCCAGCACCTCCTTCACCACCAATGGACCAATGATAAAACACCAAGAAGGACCTAAATCACCTTTGGCTGCTCTTCACAAACAATTAACAGAGATCTTTACACAATACCATGATGCCTAGGAGAAAATAGACCATCACAGTCCACACAAAGAAGCAAGATAAAGTGGTAGAAATAAAGGAAAAAGTTACAGACCTCGAACACATCCCTGAAGAAGAAGCAGCATTGGAACTCTCTGATAAAGAATTTAAAAGAATTATCTTTAGGTATCTTCAAAGGACTGAGAGACAGACCAAATAAAACACAGAAAAAACCTTAGAAGAATTTTGGAAGAAAATACAAGAACAAAATGACAAAATAAATGAAAAATTAGAAA
>NW_006927687.1:6261-8188 GCF_000298275.1 Orycteropus afer afer | reverse complement strand
GGTCATGTTTTAGTCCTCGTGGATTTGTTTTAATTTTCTTCAGCTTCACCATGAACTTGTATATGAGCAATTGACTGTCTATTCCACAGTCAGCTCCTGGCTTTGTTTTGACTGACGGTATTGAGTTTCTCCATCATCTGTCTCCACAGATGTAGTCTATCTGAATTCTGTGTGTTCCATCTGGAGAGATCCATGTGTGTAGTCTACATTTATTTATGTTGTTGAAAAAGAACAAAAACATGTAATGAATAAGTCGTTGGTCTTGCAAAATTCAGTCATACAATCTCTGGCATCTTTTCTATAACCAAGGCCCTATTTTCCAACTACCAATGATTCTTCTTTGTTTCCAACTTTTGCATTCCACCACTCATCTGTAGGTTGTCATACTGTGGTGGCTTGCATGTTGCTGTGAGGCTGGAGGCTATTCCAGTGGTATTTCAAATACTAGCAGGGTCCCCCATGATGGACAGGTTTCAGCCAAGCTTCCAGACTAAGAGAGACTGGGAAGAAAGATGGGGCCATACACATCTGAAAAAATTGGCCACTGAAAACCTTATGAATAGCAGCAAAACATTTTCTGATATAGGGCCAGAAGATGAGCCCCTCAAGGGAGAAAACACTCAAAATATGACTGAGGAAGAGCTGCTTCCTCAAAGTAGATTTGACCTTAATGACATGGATGGAGTAAAACCTTCAGGACCTTCAATTGCTGATGAGACAAAATTTAAAATGGGAAGAAATAGCTGCAAACATCCATTAATAATTGGAACATGGAATGTACACAGTTTGAATCTAGGAAAATTATAAGTTGTCAAAAATGAAATGGAATGCATAAAGACCAATATCTTAGTCATTAGTGAGCTGAAATGGACAGGTATTGGCCATTTTGAATCAAATAATTATATGATCTACTATGCTGGGAATGACAAATTATAGAGGCATGGTGATGCAGTCATCATCAAAAAGAACATTTCAAGATCTATCCTGAATTACAATGCTGTGAGTGATAGAATAACATCCATACTCCTACAAGGAAGACCAGTTAGTACTACTATTATTCAAATTTACACAGCACCCACTAAAGCCAAAGATGAAGCAATTGAGGGTTTTTCCTAACCTCTGCAGCCTCACATTGACCGAACCTGCAATCAAGATGTATAATCTAGGTCTACCCAACACCATAAAGAACCATGGAAAGCGCCAGTCAATTATTTAGATGCATTTCTGCCTCCATCTCTTTTCCTCTCTTCCTTTCTACTCTCCAATATCTAGTATTGTTGTTATTAGCTGTGGGTGAGTCAGCCCTGATTCACAGCAACCCCATGCTCAACAGAACAAAACATTGCCCAGTCCTGCCCCATCTCACAGTCATTGGATGCTTGGGTCCATTATTGCCGCTATCATAGGGCCTTCCAATTAGGGGGGTCATTTTCCATCTATATCAGACAATATCCTCTTCTGAGCCAGAAAGTTTTCATTGTCTAATTCTGGAAGTAGATCTCCAGGTATTTCTTTCTAGTCTGTCTTACCCTGGAAGCTCCGCTGAAACCTGTCCATGATGGGTGATCCTGCTGGTATCTAAAATACCAGTGGCGTAGCTTCTAACATCACAGCAACATGTCAGTCACCACAGCATGACAAACTGACAGATGGTGGCGAGAACAGTGTTAGGAAGACAGCAAACATCTACATTGATCAGGAAGTGAAATGGCCAGCACCTGGACAGACACGAGACTCCCACACCATAACTTTCAGTCCATCTTGCTGAGAATACAAAGCAACCTCTTTGCTTGTACATTTGTCCAAGAAAAGTCATTCAGCACATAAGCAGATTTGATATAAATAAATAAATAAATAAAATACATGCTTCAAAGTGTAGGGATTAAGTAGCTAAGCCGTATGCTGAAGTCAGAAGGGAAGCAGGAAT
>NW_006927687.1:3504-5731 GCF_000298275.1 Orycteropus afer afer | reverse complement strand
TGTCAAGAATGCCTTTTGAGGCGAGGAGGTGGGCAGAGAATTACCTGTGAGTGCCAGGACCTACACTCGACGCTTATCATGTGTTACATCATTTGATTTCCAGAATGATCTTTGAGGAAGGTATTGTACGTCCTCCAGCCCTTATCCAGAATCTTGGGGGTCTGATGTATTTCAAAATTCAGATTTTAAAAAAGGGATGATGGGTCATATGCCGTAGAGGACACAACACCCCCCATGGACTCGGCAGTAGCCCCTTGGATCAAACACATCAGCTCTTTTCATTAAACACTGTGAATATTCACATTTGGTGAAACAAACGTGAAAGATCCTCTCACATCAATTCAGGTCAGACTTTTATCACCAAACGAGTTTTGGTGTCAAATTTCTGGAAGAAAAGAAAAAGCTTTCTGTTTTCAGAGCTTTATGGATTTCAAAATGACAGCAAGGGGTTTATGACTGTATTATAAACCTATTTAACAGGCCGGGAAACTAAGGCTTAAACTTGTTCGCTCTCTGGACCTTCTAATTTTGAGCAATCACTTTAAAGTACATGTCTTCCCTTTTGGGTCACTGCTTGGTGTTTTTAGAATTTGAGTTCAGACAGGTCTGACTGTGTCCCTGACCACTAACCATCTTTTCCCTGGGCCCGGCGGCTGGGTGCCGTGGCTGAGCGCAGGCTCTCCAATGGGTTCCCCGGCTGCAAAGGGACTTTCCTCCCTCCTCTCTCTGTCTCTGGTTCTCCCTCCTTGTGTCCTAAAGAAGGAAGATCAATGGGCAAACAAAAGGCAAAAAATATGTCCGACTTTTACAAAAATTAGATGTTCCTGTATCCTTCTCTCTGGGACCTTTTTGGCTTGGGAGCTGTTATCTATGTCTCTAGAAAGTTCAGTGTCTTTTGGACGGTAAATGTTTCCATGGAGGCAGGAAGGGCCTCTGTCTGTCTGTACACACAGACCCCTAATCCAAACGTCATCAACACCCACCCACAGTGGTTCTGGGAAAGAAGAGATTCAAAGGTGCCCATGGAGTAGTGGGCACCACCCCAAGTCTCTGAGGGGCACATATGCCCACGCGGCCTGTCAGGGACAGGGTTTGGGACAAGGCCCAGGTGGACTTGACAAGGTCATAAGGCTGCAAGCTGAGTCCTCATGCCTGTGAGTGTGGGGGCCAGGGTGCAAGGTCAAGGCCCATCACTCAGCCCCTTTTCCAAATCAGAAACATCTTCAGTCATCCCTGCCCTCTTGTTCCTCCTTCGTTCCTGGACAAGGTCAGAGGTCCAGAGTGGCCAACGTTGTGAAGGAGCTGTATATGTGGATGGCACTAGGCATGGTGGCCCTCCCTGTCCCTGCTGGCAACACTGCTTTGCCCAGGTGATGGATAACTGCTAGCTCCTCAACACATCACCAGTTACAGGGGGACGGGGACGGCCAGGTCCATGCTGGTCACTCTGCCTCTTCAGGCAGATCATCCTGAATGTCTTTCATGGAGGTGAGGGAGCCTGGCTTGTCAGGGTGTGAGTCGACAGCTGGGGATGGAGCAGAGAGCTCAGTCACACCTCAGAAGAAAGAAAACTTTGCCAGAGTGAAGTTCTGCAGTTTTATTTGGCTCCCCTGCTGACCCAGCTGATGTTTTAACTTTCAAAGAGCCAGCTAGGAGTCTGACACGCTCACTGCAAAAAAAGAGAAATCAAATCTTCTCTAGGAACTTCTCCAGTTATTTTTCTCTTCTCTGTTTCTGAAGGGACTTGGAACCAAGTTCTTGCCTAGGAAGGAATTGTTTCTGAGAGCTTATGGGAGGAAAAAGAGGGGAGAAGACCCCATGGGAGCTTGTTCTGGGGGACACTTGGAAAGACATCCTGAGGGCAGAGGGCATTCTGATGGGGACGCTGTGAACAAGAGATGAGGTGGATAACAGGACACCACTCAGCTCCCATGGGTAGGACAATGGTTCCTGCCAGGCACGGGGCTGAGTGCTGCGGGTGCAGCCTCTCACCTGATCCCCATGGCAACCCTACGAGGCGGGCATGGTTGCCTTATACCATCAGTTCTACAACAGACATCCATTACATATTTTCCCATCACCTCACTTTGGATGTGTCTTACATTCATGACATCTCAGGATTGACTCACAGTTCAACTGGCAGCATTTAAATTTTTTTTCCAGTGGTACTTAAAATAATAGAGCGTCTTACACCCAGGAGCACCTTAGATTTGTACAAGTTGTATAT
>NW_006927687.1:0-928 GCF_000298275.1 Orycteropus afer afer | reverse complement strand
CATGTAAAAGCAATCAGTCAGTCCTAGAACACAATGGCCCTCAAGACCAGAAGAACTAGATGGTGCCCAGCTACCAATGCCAACCACTCAGGAAATGATCAAATCTGGAGATCTTGGATAGAGTGGGAGGAAAAACATGGAACAAAATCCAAAAAGTCAATAATGACCAGAATTACTGGTCGGGTGGAGTCTGGTGAGACCCCCAATACTATGGTCCTGGGATACATTCTGGGGCTGGAATAAAGCTCACTCCCAAAGGCTGGCTCCCTTGGGATGTAGACCACTCAACCCAGGGTGATGCACCCACATACTCTATGGAAATGCATCCCTTGGAGCAATCAACCACGGGGCACCAGAGAGGAAACATTCACACAGAGGAAATGCAGGACACACAGGAGTGCGTAACTATGAGGGGCACAGGGGAGGGGGGTTACTGGGCAGGGAGGGGAGAAGACTGGGTTAGGGTTGGGGATGGTAAGTGGGGAGCGAAACTTAATATACACGTAACATTGAATGTAAAACAAACTCTTAAAGTAAAAAATAAGAAAGAAAAAAGGGCCAGGGCTAGCCTCCAGGTCTGTGAGGTGCCTCCCCCAGGCCACTCTCTGCACTCAGGGTCAGTTTATGTCACTTCTCAGCTCTTAAGCCTCAGCTGGTTTTCCGAATGTCATAGCGACCCCCGTTGGTTTCCAGGGCTATAAATCTTTATGAAAGTAGATTGCCTCATCTTCCTCCCACAGAGCAGCTGGTGGATTTGAACCACCAGCCTTCTGGTTAGCAGCCAAATGCCTTACCCACTAAACCACCAGAGCTCCTTAAGAGTAACTGAATTGTCGAGAGGAGGCGGGGCAAGATGGCGGACTAGGCAGAAGGATTGCACAGACCCTCTTCAACAAAGAAAAGGGAAACCAATTAACACAGATACAGA
>NW_006927686.1:0-6711 GCF_000298275.1 Orycteropus afer afer | reverse complement strand
AGTTAAGGAAAGGTTTATCTATTGGAGGACATTTTCTTTGTTGGTTACCAGGGGTGGGAGGGGAGGGGAGGGAATGCTGTTAGATAGATAGAGGAAAAAAGAAAAAAAAGAGAAAGTTACAGATAATGGAGACAATGATTTATTTTGATTAGGGGCTATGAGATATCTATTTAGAAGGAGAGTTACTTTTCAAAAAATTGTGACCATAGATAGAATTCACCTGACTCTCAAACTACACAAAACATGGTTATTGTTTAGTTTTTTTTTTGGGGGGGGGGATAGGAGGGTATGACTCACAAGGTATTTGTAGATCTTACAAAGCTTCAAAGTTGTTATTATTTATTTCAATCAACAACAAAAATAAATAAATGTAAAGCAGTGTCCAGTAATCCACCGTTTGGTTGACAGGCTGGCAAATAAAGCAACCCTGAGTTTTTGAAATTGGGAAACACAGACACAATGCCCTCTATGCTCTGAGGCATATTCTCTGGCTGTGTCATGGAGTTCCCTTTGAATGAATAGGCACTCTGCTCATGTAGAAAGAGATTGAACCAGAGAAGAAGGTCTCTAAACTCAACTCAAAAGGAACAGTGGCCTAATGGTACAAATGGTTGTCTGTTCCGCAAAAGCAAATTCAAGGGGGGCTCAGCAAATGTCAAGCTAAGAGCAGCTGGAATTAAAAAAGAAAAAAGAAAAAAACTCCACAAAATTATTTACTGGTTTAGCCACGGAAACCAGAAAAGTGGCATTTCAAATCAAAATTGTAAAAGCTCTACCCACTCCACTTGCAGGCTGCATTCAGTTTGGGCTGGTTATTCTGAGTGGAATGCACTCTTTCTGAGTAAGTGTGTATTGCTGCCATTCACCAGACCTCCTCGCTAGCCTGCAAGCAGCTATCTCCCCATTATACATCCAAAGAGTAATCAGGGTGAAAAGGACAGTCAGTGTAAGAGGAAATAATTGCAGCTTAAACTACTCTTACTCATTAAGAAGCAAGACTATTTGGGGAGCATGGGGGGTGGGGCAGGTCAGGGAGAATGGTATTGAGTTTTCATCATCCTGTCAGGGCAGGTCAAGTTTTAGCTCTAGCAATTTTGGCATGATTTTCTATAATCGCATCACAGTTAAAAGTATATTAATCACAGTAACTATCACCATCCTATGGTGAGATTAATACTTGCAGGAGGACAGGAAAAGAATCTAAAGTGTGTCTTGGGGTCTGCCTCTGTGTGTTTAGTGGGAGCTGTCTATTGTCTTGGAGAAATGTGGCTGAGGATCAGTAAAGAACAATCGCTGAAAATGCAACCTCCCTCCTTTAGCTGCAAAACAAGAGACATAGGACAGGAAAGAAATAGAGACAGTTAAAAAGGGTTAGCAGTTGAAACTTAAAGGGCTGAATAAGCTGACAATATTTTACACACACACACACACACACACACACACACCAAGCAAACAAAAAAACATGAAAACTCAAGCTAAGCATGAAACCAAAACCCAAACTCACTCCCATGGAGTCAGGTCCAACTCATAGTGACCCCTCCTTGGGTTTCCAAGGCAGTATCAGTAGATTGCCCAACCTTCCTTCCGAGGAGTGGCTGTGGGTTTGAACCGCCAGCCTTCTGGGGTAGCAGTCAAATGTTTAGGCACTACACCACCAGCACTCCCAGCTAAGCATGAGATGTCTCTAAATCAGTAGTTCTCAACTGCAGGCAATTTTGCCCCCAGGGACATTTGGCAATGTCTAGAGACATTTTTTGGATGTCACAACTGGGGTGGGGAGGTACTATTGGCATCTAGTGAGTAGAGGCCAGGGATGTTGCTAAACATTATCAATGCACAGGGCAGCTCCTCACAACAAAGAATTATCTGGCCCTACAAGTTAATAATGTCACTGTGAAGAAAGCCAGACCTAAGTAAACTAGAAGGGAGGTTTAACTATTTTTATTTAATTTTACTCTGTATCCCTACTATCTATTGGAGCTAGGCTTTATTACTAAGATGTTTAAGGTTGTTATGCAGTCTCAGAAAAATACACGTTGCAAATAGAGCTGGAGGTGTAGTAGACTAACCCAGGACAGGAAAGGTGCAGATTTTAAGTGGTATTTTGAAGGAAAAAAAGTGGTACATTTTTAGAAAGAAGACTTGGTACCAGAGTATGACAAATAATGAGTTTTAATCATGATTTAATATTGTGTCAAAATAACTTCATCACAAGTACACTCCTAAAGGAGACTACACTGTCAGTTCATCTCTAATACTGGGACATTTTAAAAGCTACACATTAACTTTGAAGAAAATGGCAGCATCTAGAAACACCGTAAGCATTCTGTAAGCTACTATCTGCACCCAGTACTGGGGAGGGCATGGTAGAGATTCAACTAAGCTGACCCAGGGCCTGAGAAAGACTGACACATCAAGAATTTCTTTGACAAAAGAATGCTTTGGTGAGCAGGAAAAGTGAGCTGTTCTAGGCAGGGAGTGATTTCTAAGATAAGTCCCCAGGTGGCGCAGATGATTAATGCATTCCACTACTGAGCAGAAGGCCGCAGGTTTGCATCCATCCAGGGGTACCTCACAAGAAAGCCCTCACGACCTCCTTCTGAAAAATCAGTCTTCGAAAAACCTTGTAGAGCATAGTTCTACCCTGACATACGTGGGGTTGCCATGAGTTGGAACAGACATAATGACAATTGGTCTTTTTGTTTGTTTGTTTTTTATTCTCTAAGAAGCTGTTGAGGGAGTTCTGACTAACAGTAATGTTGAGATGACAGAATAGAGATAGGCTGAGGCAGAGGTTTTCAAAGTGTGGCTCCTGGACCAGCAGCAATACCTGGGAACTTATTAACCCAATACCGTCGAATTGGTTCCAACTCAGCAACCCCCATTGGGTTTCCAAGGCTGCACATCTTCACGGAAGTAGATAGCCTCACCTTCCTTCCATGGAGCAGCTAGTGGTTTTGAACCGCTGACCTTCTGGTTAGCAGCCAAATGCCTTACCTGCCACACCACTAAGGACCCACCACAGAACTACCAAATCAGAAATTCTTGGGGTAGAACCCAGAAAACTGTGTTTTAAGGAGTTCACCAGGAACCATATGGAATTGTGAGGTAAAAAATGATCACATATCAATGATTTCTTATAGTTCAACCTAATACATTAACATTAGGAACTTCTGTTCATTATGTCACCAGAACAATGGTAAAAAGACAAGCTGAAAACGGAAAAAGATAATTGCAGCACATAGCTAACCAAAAATTAGCTTGCAGGATATATAAAGAATTCTTACAAATCAATAAGAAAAAGACAATGGGCCAAAAACCTGAATAGACATATCATAGAGAAGAAACATGAAAGCCCATAATCATTCAAACGGAGCTGATTAATAAATAGGGAAACACAGATTAAAATCATAATGAGATACTGTCACTTAATTGCTAGACTAGGAATAATTTAGAGTCACATGGTTGCAAGTTTTGGCTAAGATATGGAGGGATAGGAACTTTGATCCAGTATTTTATGGTAGTATAAGTTGATATAAACACTTTGGACATAATGTGGCAATATCTGGTAAAGTGACCCAGTAATTCCAGTACTTGGAGTAAACCCTACAGAAATTCTTGCACAAATGTACCAGGAGATAAGCAGAAGACTGTCCATAGTAGCATTGTAACAGCAAAAAATCTAGAAGTAACCCAAGTGTCTATCAATAATAAATAGAAAACTAAACTATGATATGATCATATAGTAGATCATATTGCAGTGTAAAGAAAGATACTATAGACAATATGGATAATATTTCTGAAAAATCAAAGGTGAGTGACAAAAGCCATGGAGGAATACATACTAAGTTTTCATTTATATAAAGTTAAAAAACAGGCAATACAAAAATGTATATTATTTAGGGATATATACATTTACAATAAAACTATAAAGAAAAACAAGGGAATAATGACACAACATTTAGGACAGTGGTTCCTTTAGCTCTGGAGGGAGAGACACATGTTAGAGAAGGGACACACAGGAGGTGTTAAGAACACTGATAACATTCTATTTCAGGTGCCAATTTTATTTCTCTTTAAACTACACAAACACATTGTATATGCTCTTTTCTATAAGTATTTCAAAATTAAAATTAAAAAAATGAATTGGAGGTGATGTTTGTTAGTTGTCATGGAGTTGGCCTCTCATGGGGAAAATAGTATGAAATGCTGTGGGGTCTTGTGCCATTCCCACAATCGGTTGGGGATTGAACTATTGTGATCTACAGGGTTGTCACAGGCTGGTTTTCAGAAGTAGATCTCCAGGCCTTTCTTCCTTGTCTGAATTAATTTGGAAGCTCTGCTGAAATCTGTTCAGCACCATAGCAACACACAAGCTTCCACTGGGAGACAGCTGGAGGTGTACTGGCCGGCAATCAAACCCAGGTCTGCTGCATGGGAAGCGAGAATTCTACCACTGAATCACCAATGCCTCAGAGATGAGATAGTAGAACAGTACAGACAACACTTTTGGGCATTTTGATTGTGAAGGAGGGCAGAGAAATGACAAGCTAGAAGGGTCGATGCAGTCAGGAGAGGTCTTTTCCCCCCACACTCCTTTTCTTTTCTTAAAATGAGTGATATTGCCACATGATTTTATGCTGATGAGAACTGATGAGCAGAAGAGGAATTTGGTAATGAATGAAAGAGGGAATAATTGTAGGAGCCAAATACTTAAGCTAGTGAGGAGAGCTGGTCTTCAGAATATAAGTGGAGTAGCTAGCTTTAGAAAAGAGTAGAGGGAGCTCTGGTAGCATAGTGGCTAAGGCACTTGACTGCTAACCAGAAGGCTGGTGGTTCAAACCCACCAGCCACTCCTCGGAAGGAAGATGGGGCAATCTACTTCCGTAGTGATACTGCCTCGGAAACCCAAGGAGGGGTTGCTATGAGTCGGGTCCGACTCGACGGCAAACAACACCACCAAAGGGAAGGAAGAGAACACAGGTGGGCAGGTAGGCTGGCTGATGAGAAGATGAAGTAGTTATAGTGTCACTGCTTCTATTTTCCTAGATGAAATATCAGCCAGGTCATCACTTGTGAATGATAGGAGAGGAGATGTTGGAGGTCTGATAGCAAATTTACTAGGGAAATGTAGTAGCATTTCTTAAGGGCTTGTTTGAAATCTGTGGTCATAAATTCAAAGCAGGCAGTCATCATAGTTGATTGCCATGGCTAGCTGCTCAATTTCAGGCCCCACATTTAATTTGAGGTGGGTGAATTTGTTGAAGTAACAGAGAGGAAGGAATGTGAAGAGTGTATGTCCAGGATAAATTATACAGTGAGGAGCATGGACTATAAATAGGTAAGAAGAGAAATGAAAGTTGAATGTGGGAGGAGTGATAGACAATGAAATATATACAGGGTCAAAGAGCCGAAGAAAGAAGTTACACATTGATGGAGTGGAGCTGCCACAATAACTGAGCTGTAGGAAAAGAAGTTGGGGATCTGAGAATGGGATGCTTGAACTGGAGATTTCAGAAGTGGGGCAGTTATTGGTGATGATAAGGTCTAGGGTATAACTATAGGAGTTGGTAGCCAACATGACATGGAGGAAAAGAATTATAGAGGAGATGAGATTAAAAAATGGAAAAAGTAGGGAATACACCATCTATCTACCTGGATGTTGAAGACTTGGAGAATAACGACAAAGAGGAAGATAATGAGCCAAGTCTAAAATCTTGAATGAAAAAGGGGAAGTGACTGAGAGATTAGCGTATAATAACATGTGCTCCACAAGAGCTATAATTTGTGAAGAAGGAGGAGGAAAAATGTGTGAAAATGACAATGTGGAGTAAGTAGAAAGTGGCAATGTGGAGAAGTGGCTGGAAGGACGAAGGAAAAAAAACCTGGAATTTCTGGGAGGGCTAAAAGAGAAGCAGTGTCCTTGAAAGAGAGCTAGATGGGGATAGGAAACCAAGTAATGATGGATTACTTGGGAAGCTTGGTCTTCTACTGGTCATGGAGGTAAATAGAGATATGGCTCCAGACAGAATTAGTCAACACGGTTCCTTAGGGGAAGGTGGAGAATGAGTTCAAATTAGATCACAAAATGTAGCCTTAAAACTAAATAGGTTCTGTGATTTTTCCAGAAGTCTACTCAACTACAAGGAGTAGACTGGTAGCGTAGTGCCTAAGACATTTGACTGCTAACCAGAAGGTTGGCGGTTCAAACCTACCAGCCACTCCTCGGAAAGAAGATGGGGTAAACTACTTCCATAGTGATACCACCTTGGAAACCCAAGGAGAGGTCACTGTGACTCAGATCTGACTTGATGGCAGTGAGTGTGGTTTTTTCGTTTGTACTCAACCACTAGCCAAAAGACTGGCAATTTGAAGTCAATTTGATCAGAAATTAATATTGCCACTCCTGCTCTCTTACAGTTGCCATTGGCCTGATGTATCTTTTTCCAACCTTTGATTTTTAGTCTATTTTTGTCTTTATCTCTAAGGTGTGTCCCTTGTAGGTAGCATATTGATGGGTTTTGTTTTCTTATCCAATATGCAACTCTCCATCTCTTGAGTGGTGCATTTAATCCATTAACATTCAGTGTAATTATTGACAAGTATGAATTAGTTGCTGTCATTTTGTTATGTGTTTTTTCATGGTGTCCCTGGTTTCTTTGTTCCATATTATTTTCTGTGCTGAGCTCATTACGTTTATGAATCGTGTTA